>NC_091201.1:30392565-30420065 GCF_040958095.1 Procambarus clarkii
GAGTGAACCACAACCACAGCCACACTCTCTCTCTCTCCTAACTCTGAAATAATGAAGCCTTTGACCGTTGCTATAAATGGTTTCCTTCTCATTAATGAGCGCGTCAAAAATGAATGTCTTTTGACCGGGAGAGTGACGTTCCCTTCAGACGTAGATATATGTATGTCTGTGTCGGAGTGTGTGTGTGTGTGTGTGTGTGTGTTAGCCTGTTCACCTATTTGTATGTGCAGACTCGAGCTCTTGGACCCCGCCTTTGTAATCGAGTGTTGTCTGATTATACTGAATCTCGACCTATTTTACACTTACATCTACAATCTACGTTTCTCTCTGTAGTAGATAAGATAGAACAATAGGTCGGAAGTCGGTACATTAGACATCCAAGAATCAGAAAGGCGGGGGTCCAGGAGCTATACCAGCTCAATGCTGCAAGCACCAATAGCAAATACAGACACACACATACCCAAGCCTCACCTAAACTAGTTCACCGTGAAATAAATCTCCAAAACTGGAAGACAGAAGAGTTAGGGGAGACATGATTACCACCTATGAAATTCTCATAGGAATCGACAGGGGTAGATAAAGATAAACTGTTTAACACGGGTGGTACGCGAACAAGGGGACACAGGTAGAAACTAAGTACCCACATGAGCCACAGAGACATTAGAAAGAACTTTTTCAGTGTCAGAGTAGTTAACAATTGGAATGCATTAGGCAGTGATATAGTGGAGGCTGACTCCATACACAGTTTCAAATGTAGATATGATAGAGTCCAGTAGGCTCAGAAACCTGTACACCAGTTGATTGACAGTTGAGAGGCGGGACCAAAGAGCCAGAGCTCAACCCCCGCAAGCACAACTAGATGAGTACAAATAGGTGAGTACACACACACACACTCACAGTTGAGTATGAGCTCGCTTGCATGTGTGTACTTGTGTGCGTGCAAGCACTTGTTTGTATTTAAAAGCATTCACCTGCCTAAGTGGGTTCATGAGTGCTTGCTGGAGTTCCTGACTGTTTTTCAAGTGCCTGCGCTCTTCCGAGGGGGCGAGTGTGTGAATATGTAAGTGCATTTTACCGTTCATTGTGCGCCCCCCTCCCCCCCCCTGCGTATGAAGCTTTCTCATTCCTACAGAAACACAAGAGACTTTAAGTCAGTTGTGTGAGAATGAGAGAACACAAACAGAATAAAGAGAGAGAGAGAGAGAGAGAGAGAGAGAGAGAGAGAGAGAGAGAGAGAGAGAGAGAGAGAGAGAGAGAGAGAGAGAGAGAGAGAGAGAGAGAGAGAGAGAGAGAGACATCAAGAATTAGAAGCGGGCATAAACACCCCCCAAAAGCTCTCGAACGATTATCCAGGCTGAAGATAATACCATTGACACTCAATACATTTTTAATCTATTGTTCGGGGAGAGTCAGTCTCCCGCTCACGGTAGCGAGGAGGAGAGAGAGAGAGCGAGGTGTATGTGTTACAGCCAGACTTCATGTATGCTCTATCACGATTTTATGTATGACGTGTAAATTTCCTAATGCTGTATTCATATGCATATACATATACATGACATTTGTTGCAGCTCTCTTATGTTGTGTCCAATTTTGCACGGGGGAAAAGCGTTAACAATTAATGTTTTAGGACCAACACACACACACATATATATATAATATCAGAGACTATTTTTAAAGTTGGTGTCATAACGTTTTGAGTGAGAGGTCTGTCGTGAGCTGTGCCTGGCATGAGGGGTCCAGTGACACGAGGATGGGGGGGTGGGGGGAAGGGTCATGCCTTCCTGTCATGTCATGTTCTTTTTGGTCCTGGTTCTGCTGTCTACCTGCCCCTGACTGGATATGAATATCAACCTGTGACAGTCAATGCTCAGCCATGGTGCCATGGTGAGGGGAAATTAATTTCTCTCTCTCTCTCTCTCTCTCTCTCTCTCTCTCTTTTGTGCCTTCCAAGCAAAAGTGCTAAAATATCTTCCCGTTTTCTTGTTGTAAATTAACATATATACAAAAAAGAGATTAAAACATATATATCACTATCATCATTATACTCATACTCGGTTACACCATCAACATTATCATCATTATCATCAGCTTCATCATGATATTCATTATTTCCTCCTGTTATCTCTAATTACTTTTTCCTCTCTGTTGAGAGAGAGAGAGAAAGAGAGAGAGAGAGAGAGAGAGAGAGAGAGAGAGAGAGAGAGAGAGAGAGAGAGAGAGAGAGAGAGAGAGAGAGAGAGAGAGAGAGAGAGAGAGACAGACAGACAAAGACAGAGAGAAAGAGAGAGAAAGAGAGAGAGAGAGAGAGACCGAGAGAGACCGAGAGAGACAGAGAGAGACAGAGAGACAGAGAGACCGAGAGACCGAGAGAGAGAAAGAGAGAGAGAGAGAGAGAAAGAGAGAGAGAGAGAGAGAGAGAGAGAGAGAGAGAGAGGAAGGAAGAAAGAAAGGGCCGGATCACCTCTCTCCCAAACGTCGGTTCTTATACACAAGCCACAGGAAGGACACCATTCTTTTAGGGCCGAGTTTCGTCGATATTAAAGTCGAGAGATCAAGAGAGAGGAGGATGATAGGAAAGATTGACACGGAAGAGCAGTGGAAGAGGATCAGGAGGAAGAGGGAAGATGAGGAGGCTGATGAAAAGGATCAGAGGAAAGGGCAAGATAGCCGCTAACTATGAGAATCAGCAACCGGAGGTGGAAGAGGTCTATGAGAAGATCTAAAGTTACTCACGAGGAAGAGGGAGACAATATGCAGCCGAGAGAAGTGATGTCAAAGATGCAATATATCTTGATAATGACTTCACCTGTGCAATAAATATACAAATATACAGCAAAGGCCAACAATTGAGATGAAAGTACGGGTCAGCAAACAGACTTCAGTGTGTGTGCGTGCGTGCGTGTGTGTGTGTGTGTGTGTGTGTGTGTGTGTGTGTGTGTGTGTGTGTGTGTGTGTGTGTGTGTGTGTGTGCGTGTGTGTGTGTGTATTATTATGGTCATTCAGCATGACATCGCTGGACTTTCTTTAGGGAGCCATACTTACCCCAAACCCAGCATGAAAGCCTACCAGGGAGCTCTGTCATATGTCGGTAGTGACATAATTATTAGACATCGTGGGAGGAACCCCTGAGACGTCAGCGTATCCTCACGTGATTGGGCACATCACTTGACACTTTTTTATTTTTTGGGGTTATGGCATAGACTGAGGGCGCTCACCCCAGGTGCTCACCCCAATTGCTCACCCCAGGTGCTCACCCCAATTGCTCACTCCAGGTGCTCACCCCAATTGCTCACTCCAGGTGCTCACCCCAATTGCTCACTCCAGGTGCTCACCCCAATTGCTCACCCCAGGTGCTCACCCCAATTGCTCACTCCAGGTGCTCACCCCAATTGCTCACTCCAGGTGCTCTACAGTCATTAGAGCTCTGAAACCCTATTACTCATTACTCACTAAGGCATTACTCACTCCGAACAGCCTCGAGAGTCCAGTATTTTCAGGCTCACGTTCACATCTCTGATGATTCGAGTGAATGATGACTTACAGTGTTGTGGTTCTTGACCCTTGAATGACTTTGGTGAAGGTGGAGGCTTTTACCATCTCCAGATACCTGACTGGTGCTCCAAGGAAGGTGTTTAGTCTCAAGGACCAGTTATAGGTATTTCTATCATCCTGATTGTCTGCATCCCTGGTCTGATTATCAGCATCCGTGGTCTGATTGGTAGGACACTGATCTTGTATTTCTCATGCCAGATCTCCAATCTCCGATAATTCTAGCGAATAAAACATGTTCTCTCAAGAGACGAGGAGACTTGAGTGAAGAGCTCAAGAGACTTGAGATGACATCTACGAGCCACAGTCGTTGCCACAGTGACCAGCGACACCAGCATCTTGCCTGTTTATAATAACTCTGTTGTCGTTAAGTGTAATTTGTTGTGATAGTGGCTCTTGCAAGGAGACTTTAGGGACTTGAGGATGCTTTGTGTGGTGGGGCCCAGGCTCACTCCTTGTCTGAGATAGTGACCATTGTCTCACTCTACCGCTAGTGACATCTCGATATTCTGAGGTCTCACCCTCGCAGTAACTCTGTTTTCTGTTGTTTAGATAGTTCCTTATCTATTGCGACACCTTATCTGTTACTCCTGTCCGTTTCTCCAACTTATGTAACAGCCTCTTATAGGGTACTGTATCAAAATCATTCTGATAGTCAAAGAAAATGCATCCTGCCCACCATTTTTCTTGCTTAATGTCTGTCGCCTGGTCATAGAATTCTTTTGAACCCGTGAGGCACGATTTACCATCCCTGAATCCATGTTGATGTTAGTCTCTTTTGTCCAGATGTGCTGCAAGTTTTTTTTCTCACGGTCTTCTCTAGCGCCTCGCATGGTATACAAGTTAGGAACACTGGCATGTAATTTAGGGCCTCTTGCCTGTCGGCACTTTTTGTGTATTGGGACTACATTAGCCGTCTTCCATATTTCTGGCAGGTCTCCCGTCTCTTGTGAGTGGAAGCTGGAGACCTACTGTACCAGGGAGAGTGGCAAGCAAAGTGCTCCTACACACTAATATCCATGGGGAGATTCCGGCAGGTTCAATAGCCTTTGGAGTATTAAAAGTATCAACACAAGACAGAACATGAAATAATGGGTATAAATTGGATAAGTTTAAATTTTGGAAAGACCTGGGTAAATACTGGTACGGTAATAGGGTTGTTGATTTGTGGAACCAATAACTGCATAACGTAATAGAAGTAGGATCCCTTGATTGTTTCAAGCGTAGGTCAGACATATATATATATGAATTGGGTGGTTATATATTGGAGCTGCCTCCTATGGGTTAATTGGCCTTCTGCAGTTAATTTTATTCTTATGTTCTTCCTCACGTCTACATCCATCAGATATCTTTTAACCTCATCCGTGATAACTTCAAAATCTTCGTAGGTTGCTTGGCTTATCACTACGTCTGTTAGTTCCGGGATTTCCCCTTGCTCTATTGTGAAGACATCCTGGAATCTCTTGAGTTCAACACATACTTCCTTGTACCCAGCCTCTCCATTTCTCAGTTTCATGAGCTCTTCCTTTGTTTCCCTCCTGATGTGCTGTGGTGCAATTTTCGTTGGGTTTTGGCTTTATTTGCTATGTCATTTTCATGCTGTCTCTCCGCTTCTCACTCTGAGTGTACTTAAATCGGGTACAAGTGACAGGATGAACAACCCAGCGGGTTTTCTTCCTTTTGGGAAGTGTTGTACATGCTGCTACGGCGGTGTGTCCACTCACAGGATGAGTGACGCTGCCCAATACTGTCACTATGGCGGTGTGTCCACTCACAGGATGAGTGGCGCTGCCCAATACTGTCACTATGGCGGTGTGCCCACTCACAGGATGAGTGGCGCTGCCCAATACTGTCACTATGGCGGTGTGTCCACTCACAGGATGAGTGGCGCTGCCCAATACTGTCACTATGGCGGTGTGCCCACTCACAGGATGAGTGGCGCTGCCCAATACTGTCACTATGGCGGTGTGTCCACTCACAGGATGAGTGGCGCTGCCCAATACTGTCACTATGGCGGTGTGTCCACTCACAGGATGAGTGGCGCTGCCCAATACTGTCACTATGGCGGTGTGTCCACTCACAGGATGAGTGGCGCTGCCCAATACTGTCACTATGGCGGTGTGTCCACTCACAGGATGAGTGGCGCTGCCCAATACTGTCACTATGGCGGTGTGTCCACTCACAGGATGAGTGGCGCTGCCCAATACTGTCACTATGGCGGTGTGCCCACTCACAGGATGAGTGGCGCTGCCCAATACTGTCACTATGGCGGTGTGTCCACTCACAGGATGAGTGGCGCTGCCCAATACTGTCACTATGGCGGTGTGTCCACTCACAGGATGAGTGGCGCTGCCCAATACTGTCACTATGGCGGTGTGTCCACTCACAGGATGAGTGGCGCTGCCCAATACTGTCACTATGGCGGTGTGCCCACTCACAGGATGAGTGGCGCTGCCCAATACTGTCACTATGGCGGTGTGCCCACTCACAGGATGAGTCCCGCTGCCCAAAAAACTCGCCCCTCGGGGCAAAATTTAATAAAAAAAATCTGGCCTGCTGGTATCTTTCTCTTCGCTCTCTCGGGTTCTGTTGTTTCTGCAGTGTCTCCACGCTCTTGTGCTTTGCTTCCTTATATGCCTGATCAAACCACTAATTCCCTTTATGCTTTTATCTTTGTCTTTTGGGCCTAAAATAAACTTGTGTTCTGCCTACTAACACTTCTGGACACTTCTGGGTGATGTAGTCCTCATGTCTTGTACAGACTTTTCTCCGCGTTCTGTTTCCCGCAATATTTCTATTAGGAATTTTCTCGATCCATCATATTATGGGATGAGAACATTTTTAGTATGTCATTCTTTTACTTTCTGACCAAGTTTAGGTTATTCCCATTTCCATCAGATACTTACATGTCAGTACACTGTGGTCACTCATTCATATACGGGGTTTCTAATATAACTTCCCTTATGTCTGTTGACCAGACCACACACTAGAAAGTGAAGAGACGACGACGTTTCGGTCCGTCCGAAATCATTATTATCCGTCCATTATCAAGTCGATTGTGTTTCCCTTATGTCTGACTCGTTCAGGGTGAATATCATATCAAGTTTGGCTGATTCATCATTTCTTCTTGTTCTTGTGGGTCCCTAGACATGCTGGCTTAGATGGCATCTTATCGCCATGTTTATTCATTTAGAACTCTGTGTCTGTATCTCCATATGGTTCTCTTTTCTCCAAGTCAGTCTTTCCAGTCGTCAGTCTTCATGTCCCTCAAGATTTATAGTCTGGATTTCTTCCTGCAGGTAACAAAAGCTGCTCTCACTATTATATTTATGGTTGCCTTGTTGTTTCTGTCTTACCCCTATCTTGAGGTTATCTTGAGATGATTTCAGGGCTTTAGTGTCCCCGCGGCCCGGTCCTCGACCAGGCCTCCACCCCCAGGAAGCAGCCCGTGACAGCTCACTACCTCCCAGGTACCTATTTACTGCTAGGTAACAGGGGCATTCAGGGTGAAAGAAACTTTTGCCCATTTGTTTCTGCCTCGTGCGGGAAGACCCCTGTCTGGGTCTTCTATCATTTAGTGGGGAAATGTAGTACTAATACGATTATCTTTGCTCCTCCCATTGTCATAGTTCTTATGTAGTTTCTGAACCCCTTCACAGCCTGGGATGGCCATCTCTTCGAAATACCAGTCCTTCCTTATCAGTAGAGCCGCTCCTTTTCTGTTTTTCCCCTCTCTTTCCTTACTCCGTAGTATTCCTACAGAAACACTGCATGTGTTATGATGCCTGATAGTTTTGTTTCTGTGAGTACTATTACATTTATTTTCTTCTTGTGACCTTTCCCAAGTTTGCCTTTTTTTATTTATAATCCAATCTTTGATTGTATCCAGTACCTAGAAGCAAATGTCCCGAATGTAAATATGCCAGGAGGCAAACCGGGAGTCCCTCTAATATTTAGGGGGACTCCCGGTTTAGTACCCCCCAAAGGTACTGGATGGAACAGTACCTTTGTTCCATCCAGTCTCAGTCTGTCTCTTGCTGGTTGTTTCCACTGGTGTATGTGCTTACGTGTGTGCTTTTGAGTGAATATAAGTGTAAACCTCGACTAAATTAAGGTGATGAAATAATCTGATAATGCACAACCAGGATAGAAAATATTAAATATTAAACACTTGCATGCTTTCATGTCTATTTTAACATAATTCTACACTTTAGTCGAATATCTCTCGTCCATTTGGGCTGGACGGTAGAGCGACAGTCTCACTTCATGCAGGACGGCGTTCAATCCCCGACCGTCCAAGTGGTTGGGGCACCATTCCTTCCCTCCGTCCAATTCTAAATCCTTATCCTGACCCCTTCCCAGTGCATTCTCCTGATAATTTCTTCTTTCATCTCTCCACCATAACATCATTGTCTTGTTACTGAATAATTTGTCTGCATTGCAATTATTATATTTTTACCCCTTGACTTTAAGCAGATTCGTAAAGTATTTTATTTCCATGTTTATGATTTCTAAAATTGAACAATATTAAGAGTCAATTCTATTACTGTTCAAGTCTATCTCGTCTCTCGACCCATGGGGGGGGGGGGGTGCGTTTTCGATCAAATAATTCATGATTTGTGAATTGTTTGAACGAAAATGCCCACCCATGGATGGTTATCTTGAGATCTTGAGGTTATCTTGAGATGATTTCGGGGCTTTAGTGTCCCCGCGGCCCGGTCCTCGACCAGGCCTCCACCCCCAGGAAGCAGCCCGTGACAACTGACTAACTCCCAGGTAACTATTTACTGCTAGGTAACAGGGGCATTCAGGGTGAAAGAAACTTTGCCCATTTATTTCTGCCTCGTGCGGGAATCGAACCCCCGCCACAGAATTACGAGTCCTGCGCGCTATCCACCAGGCTACGAGGCCCCTATAGTGTGATCTGTGTGTAATTCCAACAGCACTTTCCCTGGTGATTACTCTGTGAGGCTGTTTGCCTTAACAGCCTTTCGATGAGGGCTTTTGAGGACAGGTTCAGTGTGATATCAACCCCCCAGATCTTTCTCTGTGTGTGTATGCCTTAGTGTCTTAGTTTTCCAAATACAACATAATTACATTACTTTTTGGGATTTTGATTTTAAATGCGTTTTTATAACGTTACTTAAAAGTTATAAAAACGTTGAGTACTCACCTAGTAGTGCTAGGTGAGTACTTAAGAACATTTTTTGTTGGAAAAACACAGACAACAATGAAAGCATAAGTGTTGATTACGTTGTGTTTCCTGGGTTATTATAGGTTTAATAATGTTGAATTATACGATTATTCCTCTAATTTGATTAACATATATTTGCTATTTTTGTAATTCTTTTGTAATTTTTGTTATACTTTTATTAGGAGGATAATTGATATCTGTAATTATGTGCCATTAAAAGCACTTTAAACCAAAAAATAGAGAATAAAACACAGCTTAATATAAAGTTTATTCATCAGTGACGTAGAGATGACAATAGAGCTGTACAAAACCACGTGTGACATGACCAAGTGACATGTCATGACCAAATACTTGACGTGACTAGCAACATCAAGTGACCATGTTTCTGGTTCATTTTCTCCACACACACACACACACACACACACACACACACACACACACACACACACACACACACACACACACACACACACACACACGCAGCACAGAACTGGGGACTTCTTAAACCCCATACAGGGGAAAAACATCAAACACTTTCTAATTATTTCTAAATAATTAGAAAGTTTCCATTATGCCAGCAAGTACCTCATTTCCTGTTTTTGCTGTGGCTTTTGTATAATAATACATTGTAAAAGGAGTTATAGAAAAATAAAAACATGAGACACACACACACACACATGTAGATATTTATGAGGGGGTGTTTGGTTCTGTCCTGTAGTTCTGACAGCTTGGAAATATGAGGAAATTATTGTAATTGAATTTTTATTGAGAACACAATTGAACAAAAATTGGTATTAAATCTTAGGATTTACTAGTGCACAGACCATGCAACCCAAACGGTGGTGATGTAATATATATATTACAATATATATGTAACAATACGATTACAATATGTATGTAATATATATATGTAAGGTCATATGTATGCTTTGTTTAAATACAATAAGTTACAGACGCTTTGTGATGGATAAGAATTGTTTGCTCAAATGGTTTTAAGAATTTAACAATATTTTTATATGTATTTTGGACAGAGAGAAATGTTTAACATGTATATTAATATATATTTTTTTAATTTGAATGTTCCTCTCAGCATAGCGCGTATACAATGTTGTGATGTGAATAGTTCTATACATTAGAATGCCTGTTCGAGGATGGAATCCAGATTCTTAGGGGCTATCCTGACCCTACTTTGCTCCCTGATTCCTGTAGGGTACATGCCCAACAGGGTCTGGGCGGTGTTCAGCATAATTCTATCAGCATGCCACAGCCATAGGTTCCCCTTGACAATTTTGGCAGTGGCATCTCCTTCCATTTATCAAAATACTTTGCAAAAAATATAAATAATATTTCTTGTAATATTGTATTTTAAAACATTATTCACTGATCACAGTAAAATGGAGAGATTTTTTCATCTCATACTTTGGCATTAACAGTGAAAGCAAGTCACTACCATCCCCCAGACCACTCAGTCCTGAGGCTCCCCCACCAAAACTCTCCCATCAGATGGGAGAGAGGGAGACGGACAGGGAGAGGAAGAGAAAGATGGGGAAGGAAGGAGGTAGAGTATGGATAGAGAGGGAGAGAGAAGAAGAAGGATAGAGGAAGAGACAGAGAGGGATAGTCAGAAAGAGGGAGAGAGAGATAGTGATGGGGAAGAGGGAATAATGAGAGATGCATAGACCCGGCTGCCCCTTCAAGTATATATATATATATATATATATATATATATATATATATATATATATATATATATATATATATATATATATATATATATATATATATATATATATGCAAAAATGATCACAAAAACACTGATCCAAGTATGCAGAATAACCACATATGAAAAATAGAAAATGCTTAACGCGTTTTCGGCTAATTCGCCTTCATCAGAGCAAAGTAGAATCAAAGTAGAAGCAAAGATTCTACTTTGCTCTGATGAAGGCGAATTAGCCGAAAACGCGTTAAGCATTTTCTATTTTTCATATGTGGTTATTCTGCATATATATATATATATATATATATATATATATATATATATATATATATATATATATATATATATATATATATATATATATATATATATATAATATTCTTTTCATGCATCTAAAGGAAAACAAAATGCAATTTGTTAGTCATTAAGAGGATCTCCCTGACGAGGATAATTTTAAAATCTTATGAATAAGTAAAACGCTTCCCATTAAGAGATCAGAATATATAATTACTTCATATTTATGTTCTATTAGGAGCAGGCCTTTAAGGTGCAAACAGTTGATGATACTTCTTAATTAATAAGTGAAAGATCTCGTGCAGAAAAGTGCATCCAGAGTGTCTGGCACTGTGCCACACTAATCCTTAAGTGTGTCCGGAACGTAGAGAGAGAGATGTTGTTGTTGTTGTTAAAGATTCGCTACCTGGAACAAAGTTCCAAGTAGCACGGGCTATGGTGAGCCCGTAGTTTTATATTGCGTTTCAAAGTGTCTCATCCTTAAAACACAAGTCACATAAAACAATCATAATACATAATAACAATCGTAATGACTTCCTTAACAAGTCATAAGACATGTTAGACTAGAATAAAAATCCAATGGCTAATAATTAATAAAAAAAAAATGTTGTATCTACACTTGTTTGAATCCCAGAAATGTTACTGAGATTCAAAATGCTACAGCACATATCACTTCCTCCCCCACCAGGCATTGATATTATGTTTAATTGTTATCTTGAGGTTATCTTGAGATGATATCGAGGCTTACCGTCCCCCCCCCCCCCCCGCGGCCCGGTCCTCGACCAGGCCTCCTTTTTGTTACACACACACACATCCCAGGAAGCAGCCCGTAACAGCTGTCTAAACTCCCCAGGTAGATATTTACTGCTAGGTAACAGGGGGCATCAGTGTGAAAGAAACTTTTTGCCCATTTGTCTCCGCCTCCACTGGGGATCGAACCCGGAACCTCAGGACTACGTGGGTGCAGTCGCTGTCGTAAACTAATCTCACCTTAATGCACGTCTTGACGAAGGAAGGATTTTTTTAATCGAAAAAAAATCATAAGTGTTCTTAACTTCGTTATTTTTTTATTTGTTGCAACTTAGATTTGTCTAGGGTTAGGATTGAAGTATCGCGATTCCTTCTCGCACATAGATGGAAAAATGTAATTTGGTTTCTATATTTTAACTTTTTTTTTCAGTAAATCCTGTAACACCTAGTTCATCTATAATCATTTAACTTTCGGAAATCAACTCTGGCAAGGCAAATTCCAAGTATAGAATCTTGATCGTGAATTTTGATCTTTTTTTTTGTAAATTCCACACATTGTAAGCAGCATTTACTAAAATTCTAACACGCGTCTATACACAAGAATGTATCGTCTTGTTCTCACCTAAGAAGATTCAACACTAACGGTGGTGTTGAATCCTTCGTGCGAGAGTCCCAGTGGTGATTTAAATGTTAAACTCTGTGAATGGTAAAAGTTAATTCAAGTGACATTGAGAGTTTAATCACTTGTCTGGAGAGTTAAATGCCACTATCAGACACCTCTGATAGTGGTGTCTTCAGGCGTCTAAGATCATCACCTGCTGGAGAGAATCTAATTAAAAAAAAATTAGAATATAAAAATTACAAACGTAGCCTTAAACCGTTATAATATAGATTCCATAAAAACATGGCTTATAGGAACCCTATAAATACACAACCACAACGTTATATATGTTATAAAAAAACGTAATAACGCTTCAGTGGTCTGGTTACAATGTCTGTGTCTGTGTGTGTGAGGCACTGGCTATATAGCCATGTTCCCTCGCTTCTAACTGAGAGGAATCGCTAGCTCCTTGCCGCCCAACTTCATTCTCTTCCTCTGGGACGATAGGCAGCCGGGGGGTTGGGTTGGGGGGAAGTTAACATCAAGTTACGTCCACTGCGAGATAATTTGGGCCAGTCGTTCTTGCCTCCAACTCCCGCCCTCTTCCCAGGGCAGGAGAGACGCCAGCGTGCAGTGAGGGGCCACCCACAACTGAAGACAGGTGTAAATAGACAAATATACATACTGGTAATGCAACGATTTCCAAACCTTCACTTGTGGGATCGTGTCAGGTGTCAGGTGAGTACAAAGTAGAACATATAATTGAAGTACCAGACATGCAAACATTTAAATTCATGTTTCAACGGATGTTGTTATCGTCTTGGGAAGGAATGTCAATTGTTTGACCTTTTTCCATTTAAAAAAAAAAACACAAAGTCTGCTGATTCATGAACAAGGATTTACATTCAGCAATAATTCAATAAGGATTCACACAGTAATACTTCATTAAGGATTTACACCCAGCAATAGTTCAATTTGTACATCAATCCACATCAATTACATCGTTTAGAACTACATGATCATATTAAGTATGAGCATCACTTAGCACAAAGTCCTGTGTCTTATTTCATTATTTTTCATCTCATCACTCCAAGTTCTTTACAGCGGCTCACGGAGACAGAATTGCCACGTCATTCACCAATACCCATCGATTATAATGTGGAATGCTATAGTGTATCATTATACTTCTACTGATTAAATTATCTATTGCTGGAATCTGAGCATCGAAAAACACTCGCAAACACCCAATGACGAGTTTGAGCAATTTCCTAGATAAGCTCGTTAAAGGCTCAAAATAAGTTTCCAGCTTCTTCAGACAATAACTGTGAATTAATGACACCTTACATGGATAATGTCTTATGACAATCTTATGTGAGTTTTTACACACAGGCACATTTATGTCCACCCCAATTTAACAGTCTTCTCCTCATTTGTGTTCTCCAATATTGATGACACGCAATAAAGGTTTCTCCCAAAAAATAATCCCAATCTCAACATGTGAACCTTTTCAAAAACTCTTCGAAAAGTCTCACTTTTAGTTCAAGAAGCAGGCTTACAAAATCTCTTTTTTTTCCCCTTGGGCACTGTTGTTCCAATTTTTTCCAACTTAGCATAACCGAGTGTGATCAAGAACGATTGGTTTTAATCCATCTTGAGCTCTATCCGAATCTTGGAATCCAAAGGACATACTATTCTGAGCTTGTCTGGTTTAGAACCTGGTCGATGCAAGGGCGAACTCATCTGCGTAACTATCAGCGCCCCCTCTGTTGACGAATCGATCTTGAAGTTGCCTAGAATATCCCTCCTCTTGCTGCCTGGGGAGTACATCATGACAGCTCCAGCGGTGTCCAGCTTGATGCTTCCCCGTGACTCCTGTTTGAAGCTGCCCGAGGAGCCTTTCCTTGTGGTCTCTGGCATTTCTAGTTTTAAGCTTCCTGGGGATTCCTTCTTGAAGCTCCCCGAGGGACTTTTGGTCTGGGCCTCCAGTTTGAAGCTCCCAGAGGGACTCTTGAAACTTCCAGATGGGCTGTTGAAGCTCCCTGACGGACTCTTCTTTGGAGTTTCCAGCTTGAAACTCCCTGGGGATTCTCTTTTGAAGCTTCGTGAAGGACTCCTCTGTGGGGTTTGCAGCTTGAAGCTCCCAGAAACGTTTTTGAAGTTCTCGGAGGGGCTTTTCTTTGGCGTTTCCAACTTGAAGCTTCCTGGGTAATCCCTTTTGAAGGTCTCGGATGGGCTCTTCTTTGGGGCTTCTAGTTTGAAGCTCCCTGGGTATTCCCTCTTGAAGACACCAGTTGGGCTTTTCTTCGGTGTCTCTAATTTGAAGCTTCCCGGATAATCTCTCCTGAAGTTCTCGGAGGGGCTCTTCTTTGGGGTGGCTAATTTGAAGCTTCCTTGAGATTCCTGTTTGAAGCTTCCAGATGGACTTTTCTTTGGAGTTTCCAGCTTGAAGCTGCCAGGAGATTCTTTCTTGATGCTCCCTGATGGGCTCTTGAAGCTTCCCGAAGGACTCTTGTAACTTCCAGATGGGCTCCTCTGTGGAGTGTGAAGTTTGCAACTCCCGGATGAGCCCTTTCTCGCGCTCCCCGGAGTATCCAGCTTGAAGCTTCCCGATGATTCTCTCCTGAAGATCCCCAGAGTGTCCCTTGTCAGGCTCCCGCAAGAGCCCTTCCTCGTGCTTCCCGGAATGTCCAGCTTGTAGCTTCCTGACGACTCTCTCCTGTAAGTGGCTGGGGATTCCGTCATGAATGTTCCACAAGAGTTTCTCCTCGTACTCCCTGGGATTTCCAGTTTGAAGCTTCCTGTCGATTCCTTCTTTAAGTTGGTTGGCCCCTCTTGTCTGTAAGTCCCCAGTAATTCCTTGTTCAGGATGCTGGAGATCTCCATACCTCCTGGAATGTCCAATTTGAAGCTCTCTGAAGGACTCTTGAAATTCCTTGAGGGGCTCCTTGGAGTTTCTCGCTTGAAGCTCCCGGAAGCGTTTTTGAAGCTGTCGGAGGGGCTCTTCTTTGAAGCTTCCAGCTTGAAACTTCCGCCCGAAGTGCTCCTCCTCGAGCTTTCCAGCTTGAAGCTGCCTGGGGAACTCTTCTTGGAGCTCCTGCAGTAGTCTTCCTTGAAGCTTCCTTGATACTCCCTTTTGCAGCTGCCACGGGAGTCGCTTTTGAAGCTTCCAGAGGCGCTCCTCCTCGGCTTGGACATCTTGAAGCTGCCTGGGGCGTCCATCATCACACTCTCCGGAGTGTCGGCCCCGCTGCTGCTGGTGCTGGTGCTTACCACACTCCTGCCGGAGGAACAACACACACTTCCTGGGATTACTGCCTAGGACTTGCCTTAAAGTAGTGAAGGAGTTTAATGATAGTGACGATGGGGGGGGGAGGAGATGAAACTTAATTTCATAGATAAATCTTTGTCGTGGAAGAGAAGCTATATTGTATTATAGCTACGAAGGTCTATATACATATGCTGTCGATTAAATTTAAGTCTAACTAAATTGCAATTCACAAAAACTTGTGCAAATGACAGTTTGAAGTATTTTTTAGTGCATCTAGAACCTTTACAAGGGACTATTTAGATTCTTTTCATAAATTAAGATTTTCAACTAGGGATTTTGGTCTATAACATTCGTATGTGCTTAGAGTCTATGTCTAACATAATAGTTAACTATGTTAACATACTCAAGTCAAGTGGCAGCTGTAAGGATTAGAACTCGTTCATCAAGTTTTTAAAACACTAGTAGTAAAAATCGCAATAAAATCACAATTACGTGATGTATGAATGAAAATCATTTTGAGGCCATTGTAATGACTCGAACCGGCGTTCTGGAGACTTCCTGCCACTCCATGGCCTTACCCACAACATCACACCTGTGCTCTGATCATCATAAACTTTATCAGGGAAGTTCAAATGACGTATGTAAGTGTTAAAGTTTTCCATCTAAGTTGACCAGTGCCTCTGTGACTTGAGTGTGTTGATGTGACTTGTATAACACAACAAACAACATTATGTTGGAAAGACTTAAATGTTTATTTACGAGGGGGGGGGGAAGGGGGGAAGGGGTATAATACAGCACTGTTTACATACCAGGGAGGGAGAGGGGGTGGGGGGTGGGTAGCAAACACTGAAAATACGTATGCTATCTTGGGGTCTGGAAACCATGTTATAGCTCCCGGGCCCCTGCCGCAAGGGTGAGAGCGGAGGGAGGGGGAGAGAGGAGGTGTTAGACATACCTGAGGAATGACAGAGGGTTGACACTATCTAGTCTCTAGCAGGGGACTAGACCGAGCTCTCCCGGTGGTTGGGGCTGCCAGCTTTGTCCCTTGGGGCTACAAAAGGAATCCTGGGGGAGTCGCTCTCAGGATTGAAGGCCACGGTGGAGGTGGACCCGTGGTGATTGACGGAGGAAGAGGTGGAGGTGGGGGTGGAAGAGCAGAGGGGTGTAGTAGCCCGTCGTGGGGAGTGTGTAGCGGTCCTCCCCAGCGTGAGGGTGTGGTGGGTGTAAGGAGGGGGAGACAGCGTGCCCAAGACGTCTCGGGTGTACGGAGAGTCTCCTGCCGGAGCCTCGCGAGGATACGATCTGGGTAAGGTGGTTGAGGTGAGGTCGTGGGCGTACGAGGGCGGGAAGGGGGTATGCTCTGGGGCGTAATGGGCGTACACTGTGGGCTGGGTGGAGGCGGTGGTGCGGGCGGCGGGCGAAGAAGCGGCCAGTGGGCACCCCATATGTAGCATGGGGTCGGCCTCCCGCGTCATCAGCGACCCCTTCTGTATGGGGGACAGGCGGCAGCACATATTAGCTCGAGACCTCACACACACACACATACACACACATGGACATATGCGTATTCTCACGTGCATACACATGCCTATATACATATATGTGAATCTGTACATATTCTATAATTAATGCTAACAAGGTGAGGGGGGGGCTCACACCCACACACACACACAGTTAATGCCAATATTTCTGTAAGTCATTGCTGTAAACAACCGATGGCTAGAAAGGCGGGATCCAAGAGTCAGTGCTTGATCCTGCAAGCACAAATAGGTGAGTACAAATTGGTGAGCACACACACACACACACACACACACACACACACACACACACACACACACACACACACACACACACACACACACACACACACACACACACACTATAAAAATATATAATTCATAAACTCTGCACATATACACGCACACATACACATGCAAAAACATGCATTCACACATAAAGTAACCAAACACAATATACTGTATAGACCATGCACACATACACTCATGTGCACACACATGTACAAATACGCCCCCCCCCACACACATATATGTAAGCCCCCCCCCTCACACACACACATGCACGTGAAACTCGTTATCAACACTAACTAAATACCATCAAGCAACTCGGAAAATCTATAATTGTGTCCAATTAACATTTCATTTCGCATCCAGCAATCTACACTAATTTCAGTGCATAGTAACAAACCAACATTAGCATATGAACTATTTAAAGATCATTTTGAACTAGAAATCATCTAAGAACTAGAAACTCTAGATACAGACTCCCAAACTACCCTTCAAACCCTCCTGACCACTTGGGCTGGACGGTAGAGCGACAGTCTCGCTTCATACAGGTCGCCGTTCAATCCCCGACTGTCCACAAGTGATTGGGCACCATTCCTTCCCTCCCCATCCCATCCCAAATCCTTATCCTGATCCCCTTCCCTGTGCTATATAGTCATAATGGCTTGGCCTTTCCCCCTGATAATTCCCTCCCAAAGGTAAACACCTTTGCATTGAACAAACGAAATGGAGAAAAAAAAGTTTCTAAAAATGTTAGTAAGGAAGAAGAGTTGAGTGGACATCCGAAGACCTGAGTTAACCTGCCGGCCGGGGCGTGGCCAGGGACGTGAAAATGAGCGCCCATTAACAGGTCGTTGAGGTAATCTTGTGAGGGACAACTGGACTGTACAAAAGCATGGTCCGGAGGTCGACTCTCGCGCTCTAGGAAGACGAGGATTAGGAGGAGGAGGAAGATGTAGAAAAGACAAAGAATGAAAAGTCACCTAGTTAGGTTATATGTTGTTACTATGGTTATTATCTTATATCTGGAACACCAATCTGTGGTACTGTACGCGTTGCTCTGCGTCACCATTTCCTTACCAACAGCAGCGCCATCATGTGTGGTGGTGAAGGCCCCTGGTGCCGGGCCCAGGAGGCGAAGCCCCACTTGCTGTGTCCACCAGGTCAATAACACAACACTACACCACACCACCACCACACTACACCACACCACCACAACACTACACCACACTACACCACCACCACACTACACCACACCACCACCACACTACACAACACCACCACAACACCACCACCACACTACACCACACCACCACCACACTACACCACCACCACACTACACAACACTACACCACACCACCACCACACTACACCACACCACCACCACACTACACCACACCATCACCACACTACACCACCACACTACACAACACCACCACCACACTACACCACACCACCACCACACTACACCACCACACCACACCACCACAACACTACACCACACCACCACCACACTACACCACCACCACACTACACCACACCACCACCACACTACACCACACCACCACCACACTACACAACACTACACCACACCACCACCACACTACACCACACCACCACTACACTACACCACACCACCACCACACTACACCACCACACCACACCACCACAACACTACACCACACCACCACCACACTACACCACACCACCACACTACACCACACCACCACCACACTACACCACCACCACACTACACCACCACCACACCATCACCACACTACACCACACCACCACTACACTACACCACAACACAACATCGTACCTCCCTCAATACATAACAACTTTGTCCTGCATCGCGTCGTTTCCCTAAACATATCTTTAACGCACAACACAAATTATTTCCTTAATTCTAGCCTCATGTTGTCATATATTTTTTCTTGTTTTTTTCTGGAAAACGACCGTTTTCTTTCTCGCGGCCGTCACCCGTGTAAATTTACGACACTTTCTTTTTTTGTATGTATTCTCCACAAAGAAATTCGTGCCAACAGCTACCGGGAATCTCAAGAATAAACATAAATTGCTTACTGCCAACAGATAACACAGTTATTTACCTGATTATGTTACACAGAGTTGGTTCCGGCATGAAGCGGGTAATTGAGCTAGTCTCCCCTAACACGAACGCCTCTTCCTGTTTTCAGTAACGCGATTGTAAACAATAGATTCATATTATGGTTTATAATGTAGGGTTGGAGAGTGGGGGAGTGTGTGGGGGTGGGGGAGTGTGTGGGGTGGGAAAGTGGAGGTGTGTGTGGGATGGTAGAGTAGGGGAGTGTGTGTGTGTGTGGGAGAGTGGGGGTGTATGGGGTGGGAAAGTGGAGGTGTGTGTGGGATGGTAGAGTGGGGGAGTGTGTGTGTGTGTGGGAGAGTGGGGGTGTATGGGGTGGGAAAGTGGAGGTGTGTGTGGGATGATAGAGTGGGGGAGTGTGTGGGAGAGTGGGGGAGTGTGTGGGGTGGGAAAGTGGAGGTGTGTGTGGGATGGTAGAATGGGGGAGTGTGTGTGTGTGTGTGAGAGTGGGGGTGTATGGGGTGGGAAAGTGGAGGTGTGTGTGGGATGGTAGAGAGTTAACCATTCATTGTAATTCCAAATTTGTCCATGAATGTCAACAAAGGTACCTCGCTCGCCCTGAGTAGCTACAACGGATAAAATACGAGGTATTAAAACCCGCGAACGCCAGCCACCGACCTGACCAACGTGGAAGTCTGTGAGCTGCAACTCTTCATAATGCCGTGTATTTAGTCCGTTGGGGGATCGTAACGGACAAAATCTTGTATGTTGGGAACAATACACTCAAACACAACTTCTCTGGGCTTTTGAGCATGTGTGTGTGTGAAGTGACTCCTGGCTTCGTTACACGCTGGTAACACAACAATCACAACCAGGGGAACTCATGAGTGCATCTCCGAAAGCTACCACCACCACCACCACCACCAATATATCCTCCAACACTACCACCACCAATAACTCCAACACTACCACCACCAATATTTCCTCCAATACTACCACCACCAATAACTCCAACACTACCACCACCAATATTTCCTCCAACACTACCACCACCAATAACTCCAACACTACCACCACCAATATTTCCTCCAACACTACCACCACCAATATTTCCTCCGACACTTCCAACACCAATAAATCCAACACTTCCACCACCACCACCCCCAATATCTCATCCAACACAAACCAATATCTCTAAAACACTACCACCACCACTTCCACCAGTATCTCCACCAACACTACAACCACCACCATTATCACCACCAGACCTGCTTCCTCCACTCCACACAATAACAACAACAACACGCTCCACATCAAACTATATTAAAATCGATGAAGGTAAACAAAGAGAGCGGCGGTGGAGCCTCACACAACTGAGAATTACTTCTCAAGTGACCGATCCTCTGACTGGGAGAGACACTGAGATGGGGAAGAGCGCGGTGAGAGATAACTAGGGGAATGAGAGAGACGGTGAGAGAGATAACCAGGGGAATAAGAGAGGAGTTAATGAGATCGGGGATTGGTTGATGAGGACGGGATGTGGTTGATGAGGACGGGATGTGGTTGATGAGGACGGGCTGTGGTTGATGAGGACGGGATGTGGTTGATGAGGACGGGATGTGGTTGATGAGGACGGGATGTGGTTGATGAGGACGGGCTGTGGTTGATGAGGACGGGCTGTGGTTGATGAGGACGGGCTGTGGTTGATGAGGACGGGCTGTGATTGACGAGGACGGGATGTGGTTGATGAGGACGGGATGTGGTTGATGAGGACGGGCTGTGATTGATGAGGACGGGCTGTGATTGATGAGGACGGGATGTGGTTGATGAGGACGGGCTGTGATTGATGAGGACGGGCTGTGATTGATGAGGACGGGCTGTGATTGATGAGGACGGGCTGTGATTGATGAGGACGGGCTGTGATTGATGAGGACGGGCTGTGGTTGATGAGGACGGGCTGTGATTGATGAGGACGGGCTGTGATTGATGAGGACGGGCTGTGATTGATGAGGACGGGCTGTGATTGATGAGGACGGGCTGTGATTGATGAGGACGGGCTGTGATTGATGAGGACGGGCTGTGATTGATGAGGACGGGCTGTGGTTGATGAGGACGGGCTGTGATTGATGAGGACGGGCTGTGATTGATGAGGACGGGCTGTGATTGATGAGGACGGGCTGTGATTGATGAGGACGGGCTGTGATTGATGAGGACGGGATGTGGTTGATGAGGACGGGCTGTGGTTGATGAGGACGGGCTGTGATTGATGAGGACGGGCTGTGATTGATGAGGACGGGCTGTGGTTGATGAGGACGGGCTGTGATTGATGAGGACGGGCTGTGGTTGATGAGGACGGGCTGTGATTGATGAGGACGGGCTGTGATTGATGAGGACGGGATGTGGTTGATGAGGACGGGCTGTGATTGATGAGGACGGGATGTGGTTGATGAGGACGGGATGTGGTTGATGAGGACGGGCTGTGATTGATGAGGACGGGCTGTGATTGATGAGGACGGGATGTGGTTGATGAGGACGGGCTGTGGTTGATGAGGACGGGATGTGATTGATGAGGACGGGATGTGGTTGATGAGGACGGGATGTGGTTGATGAGGACGGGCTGTGATTGATGAGGACGCCTGATACATTCAAGTGTCGTAAGGTAAGATCAATATTAGGAGAAAGCACTAAGACATTACGAGTTGCCTTTCCCCCAAAGGTGTAGATCCACCATAATCTCCAACCTTTTCAATAGTCATCACCTTACACTTGTTGGGATTTAATTCTAGCATCCATTTGTGTGCCCACTCCCGGAGTTTGTCAAGCTGCAGGAGTCCTAGGGAGCTCCACCTGTCACCTTCGTCCAGTTCGATACTTGTGGGGGAGTGTGACCCTTTGTTTTCTATCCTTCAGATACTCCTTTAGCCAATTTAGGGGTGGAATGGTGGTGGTGAAGGCGTGGTTGTGGTGGTGGAGGCGTGGTTGTGGTTGTGGTTGTGGTGGTGGAGGCGTGGTTGTGGTTGTGGTGGTGGAGGCGTGGTGGTGTTGGTGGTGGTGGAGGCGTGGTTGTGGTGGTGGTGGTAGAGGCGTGGTTGTGGTGGTGGTGGTGGAGGCGTGGTGGTGGTGGTGGAGGCGTGGTTGTGGTTGTGGTGGTGGAGGCGTGGTTGTGGTGGTGGTGGTGGAGGCGTGGTTGTGGTGGTGGTGGTGGAGGCGTGGTTGTACACTGGGCGTGAGTTTGTTTACTAATCCACGTATCCACGTGCCACGAATCTCATTCTGCTCTAACCTATTAACCTGTATCGTCGAGTTTCTGGTGGAGTTATCGGACCGAAGACCAGCCAATCACCAGTGAAGCCTGACTGAGACCAGACTGCAAGAGTAAAAGAACTCTCTCTCTCTCTCTCTCTCTCTCTCTCTCTCTCTCTCTCTCTCTCTCTCTCTCTCTCTCTCTCTCTCTCTCTCTCTCTCTCTCTCTCTCTCTCTCTCTCTCTCTCTCTCTCTCTCTCTCTCTCTCTCTCTCTCTCTCTCTCTTTCTTAAAATTTTGCCCCGAGGGGCGGGTTTATTGCGCAGCGCCACTCATCCTGAGAGTGAACACACCACCATAGCAACATGTACACTCCCCAATAGGAAGAAAACCCGCTGGGTTGTTCATCCTGTCACTTGTACCTCTTTCTCTCTCTCTCCCTCCCAACTCACCTGCCGAAGAAGGGTCCCAGGATTGATATAGAAGGAGCCGTCGTGCCCCTGCAGGTACTCCTTCATCTGCTGCTGGTGCTGCTGGGGACTGGGCGACTGCTGCTGCCTCGGGGAGGACGCCGGCGTGTGCTCCTGAAGGTGCAGGTCAGTCACTGGTTGCATCTTTGCTGTGTAGCTCTGCTGGGTCTCCTTCACCTGGTGGTCTGTGAGGGGGTGAGGGGGTGAGAGACGGGAGGGAGGGGCACAGACGAGAGGAGAGAGAGAGGCTGGTATCATAGAGGAATAGATTGGTTGTATGTCTGTAGAATACAGTGAGAATGGTGTATGACTGTAAAGTACAGTGAGAAAGGTTGTATGACTATAAAATACAGTGTGTAAGGTTGTTTGGCAGTATAATACAATAAGAATGGCTGCATAGCAGCAGAATACAATGAGAATGGCTGCATAGCAGCAGAATACAATGAGAATGGCTGCATCGCAGCAGAATACAATGAGAATGGCTGCATCGCAGCAGAATACAATGAGAATGGCTCTATGGCCGCAGAATACACTTTTAGAATTGTTGAACAACTAAGATGAACAACGCTGCTTATGTTCATACATGTAACAGCCTAATAATATCCATTATGTTTCATCCACTTATTCATCTCAATCACATCCTGAACCACCTCACCCCAAAAGAATATAAGCCTCTGCAAATGCATGGCAAATTTGTCTTTGAAAATGTAAGGAGTGCCTTGCGCAACGCATCCCTAGGCGTCAGACCATAATATAATGTGAAAATGAACTTTGGAGAGTTAATTTTTCAGCCCAAAACTACCCCAAGAGCTCACCATCATTGACGGGGATGAGATCAGGATTGTGGTCGTCAGTTGACGTACTGTCTTCGGGTCCTCTGAGGGGCACCGAGGCCCCTGACCCCTTATCGTAGACCATCTTGACCTCGGGTTTAAGGGGTCGAGGGCGCCTCGACCTGACCACTAGGGCGATGACCAGACCCATGAGCAGCAACGAGGCCAGCACCCCCAGCAGCACCGCCAGGATGGGGGTCAGGGCCAGTGAGCCCACACCTGCAGGAGAGACAAGAAATGGGTGAGAACGCGGGAAGGGGGGAGTGGGTCGGTGGAATAGGTGGGTGGAATAGGTGATGGGGGGAAGTGTGGGTGGTTATCACCTATCCTTTTTTTAAATCAACTGGGTGTTAATCACTCTCCACCTTTCAAGGTTTTTATCTACGTTTTCATCCACCCACGCCAGCACACACCTACGCCAGCACACACCTACGCCAGCACACACCCACACCAGCACACACCCACACCAGCACACACCCACACCAGCACACACACCCACACCAGCACACACCCACACCAGCACACACCCACACCAGCACACACACCCACACCAGCACACACCCACGCCAGCACACACCCACACCAGCACACACCCACACCAGCACACACCCACACCAGCACACACCCACACCAGCACACACCCACACCAGCACACACACCCACACCAGCACACACCCACACCAGCACACACCCACACCAGCACACACCCACGCCAGCACACACCCACGCCAGCACACACCCACACCAGCACACACACCCACACCAGCACACACCCACACCAGCACACACCCACGCCAGCACACACACCCACACCAGCACACACACCCACACCAGCACACACCCACGCCAGCACACACCCACACCAGCACACACCCACGCCAGCACACACCCACACCAGCACACACCCACACCAGCACACACCCACACCAGCACACACACCCACCACAGCACACACCCACACCAGCACACACCCACACCAGCACACACCCACACCAGCACACACCCACACCAGCACACACCCTACACCAGCACACACCCACACCAGCACACACACCCACACCAGCACACACCCACACCAGCACACACACCCACACCAACACACACACCCACACCAACACACACACCCACACCAGCACACACCCACACCATCACACACACCCACACCAGCACACACACCCACCACAGCACACACCCACACCAGCACACACCCACGCCAGCACACACCTACACCAGCACACACATATGGTCTCCTAGGAGATAGGAGACCAAAGGGACAGTACACAATGAAGGGGAACAGCCTACCTGTAACGACGCGTGAAAGAGACCTGGGGGTGGATGTAACACCTAATCTATCTCCTGAGGCACATATTAATAGGATAACGACAGCAGCGTACTCTACACTGGCAAAAGTTAGAACATCATTCAGAAACCTAAGTAAGGAGGCATTTAGGGCGCTTTACACTGCCTACGTAAGGCCAGTCTTAGAGTATGCCGCCTCATCATGGAGTCCCCATCTGAAGAAGCATATAATGAAACTGGAAAAGGTTCAGAGGTTTGCAACGAGACTCGTCCCAGAGCTACGAGGGATGGGGTATGAAGAGCGCCTGAGGGAACTGTGCCTTACGACACTAGAAAGAAGAAGGGAGAGGGGGGACATGATAGGAACGTATAAGATACTCAGAGGAATTGACAGAGTGGACATAGACGCAATGTTCACACGGAATAGTAACAGAACGAGAGGACATGGATGGAAGCTTGAAACTCAGATGAGTCACAGAGATGTAAGGAAGTTTTCTTTTAGCGTGAGAGTAGTGGGGAAATGGAATGCACTTCAGGAACAGGTTGTGGAAGCAAATACTATTCATAATTTTAAAACCAGGTATGATAGGGAAATGGGACAGGAGTCATTGCTGTAAACAACCGATGCTCGAAAGGCGGGATCCAAGAGTCAATGCTCGATCCTGCAAGCACATATAGGTGAGTACATATAGGTGAGTACACACCCACACCAGCACACACCCACGCCAGCACACACCCACACCAGCACACACACCCACACCAGCACACACCCACGCCAGCACACACCTACACCAGCACACACACCCACACCAGCACACACACCCACACCAGCACACACCCACACCAGCACACACCCACACCAGCACACACCCACACCAGCACACACACCCACGCCAGCACACACCCACACCAGCACACACCCATACCAGCACACACACCCACACCAGCACACACACCCACACCAGCACACACACACACCAGCACACACCCACACCAGCACACACCCACACCAGCACACACACACACCAGCACACACCCACACCAGCACACACCCACACCAGCACACACACACACCAGCACACACCCACACCAGCACACACACACACCAGCACACACCCACACCAGCACACACCCACACCAGCACACACCCACACCAGCACACACCCACACCAGCACACACACACACCAGCACACACACACACCAGCACACACACACACCAGCACACACCCACACCAGCACACACACACACCAGCACACACACACACCAGCACACACCCACACCAGCACACACCCACACCAACACACACCCACACCAGCACACACCCACACCAGCACACACCCATGCCAGCACACACCCACACCAGCACACACCAACACCAACACACACCCACACACACACCAACACCAGCACACACCCACGCCAGCACACACCCACACCAGCACACACCCACACCAGCAGGTGTGGATACAGGAGTACCTAAGTAACAGGAGACAACGAGTCAGTGTGAGGGGTGAGGTCTCAGATTGGCGAGACGTTACGAGTGGAGTACCGCAGGGGTCAGTCCTTGGACCTATACTGTTTCTGATATATGTAAATGATCTTCCAGAGGGTATAGAATCGTTTCTCTCAATGTTTGCCGATGATGCAAAAATTATGAGGAGGATTGAAACTGAGGACGATAGTAGGAGGCTACAAGATGACCTAGACAGACTGAGTGAATGGTCCAACAAATGGCTGTTGAAGTTCAACCCGAGTAAATGCAAAGTAATGAAACTAGGTGGTGGAAATAGGAGGCCAAACACAGGATACAGAATAGGAGATGAAGTACTTAATGAAACGAACAGAGAGAAAGATCGAGGAGTTTATATCACACCAAACCTGTCTCCTGAAGCCCAAATAAAAAGAATAACGTTTGCGGCATATACGAGGCTGGCTAACATCAGAACAGCGTTCAGGAACCTGTGTAAGGAATCATTCAGAATCTTGTACACCACATATGTAAGCCCAATCCTGGAGTATGCGGCCCCAGCATGGAGCCCGTACCTTGTCAAGCACAAGACGAAGCCGGAAAAAGTCCAAAGGTATGCCACTAGACTGGTCCCAGAACTAAGAGGCATGAGTTACGAGGAAAGGCTGCGGGAAATGCACCTTACGACACTGGAAGACAGAAGAGTAAGGGGAGACATGATCACAACCTACAAAATCCTCAGAGGAATCGACCGGGTAAACAAGGATAAACTATTCAACACTGGTGGGACGCGAACAAGGGGACACAGGTGGAAACTGAGTACCCACATGAGCCACAGAGACGTTAGAAGGAACTTTTTCAGTGTCAGAGTAGTTAACGGATGGAATGCATTAGGCAGTGATGTGGTGGAGGCTGACTCCATACACAGTTTTAAATGTAGATATGA
>NC_091201.1:30425065-30467565 GCF_040958095.1 Procambarus clarkii
CCAGAAGGAATACAACATTATATGAACAAGTTTGCGGATGATACTAAGATACTGGGGAAGATAAGAGACGCAGACGATTGTAATGCCCTTCAAATTGATCTGGATAAAATATGTGCTTGGAGCGACAAGTGGCAAATGGAATTCAATTTGAATAAATGCCATGTTATGGAATGTGGAATCGGAGAAAATAGACCACACACAACTTACAAATTATGTGGAAAGGAATTACAGAACTCTAATAAAGAAGGAGACCTGGGGGTGGTTTTGTATAGTAAGTTGTCGCCAGAGGAACACATGAAGAACATTGTGAGAGGAGCGGATGTGTCACTTTCCAACTTCACACTTGCTGTTAATTATATGGATGGTGAAATACTAAAGAAACTGTTCATGACCTTCGTGAGACCAAAACTGGAATATGCAGCAGTTGTATGGTGACCAAATCTCAAGAAGCACATAAAGAAACTATAAATGGTGCAGCGGCATGCTACAAAATGGCTTCCGGAACTGAATAACAAGAGTTACGAGGAGAGACTAGAGGCGTTAAGCATGCCAAAATTAGAAGATCAAAGAAAAAGAAGTGATATGATCACCACATACAAAATACAGGAATCGACCAAATTGACAAAGAGGAATTTCTGAAACCAGCAACTTCATAAGCAAGAGGAAACAGGTTCAAGCTAAGGAAACAAAGGTGCCGAATAAATATGAGAAAGTTTTCTTAGCAAATAGAGTGGTAAACGGTTGGAACAAGTTAAGTGAGAAGGTGGTGGAGGCCAAGACCGTCAGTAGTTTCAAAGAATACTGGGAAGACGGGACACCACGAGCGTAGCCCCTCATCCTGTAACTACACTTAGGTAATTACACACACACCGAACCTGTACTCCTACCCTCCCCCCGCCCTCCCCCCACACACACACCTCTAAAAGCCTATAAACAAACCTGGAAAAAGGCACAGAGGTTTGCAACGAGGCGCGTCCCAGAATTACCAAGGATTGGGTATGAAGAAAGGTTGAAAGAGATGGACTGAACGGCAGTAGGAGAGAGAGAGAGAGAGAGAGAGAGAGAGAGAGAGAGAGAGAGGGGGGGAGAGAGAGAGAGAGACAGAGAGAGAGAGAGGGAGTGAGAGTGAGAGTGAGGGTGAGAGAGAGAGTGAGAGTGAGAGTGAGAGTGAGAGAGAGAGAGAGAGAGAGAGAGAGAGAGAGAGAGAGAGAGAGAGAGAGAGAGAGAGAGAGAGAGAGCGAGCGAGAGAGAGAGAGCGAGCGAGAGAGAGAGAGTAAGGAGAAGAGGCATAATAACAATATTTAAGATAACTGACAGAGTGGAAGAGTGTAAGCGGCCCCACTCCACACCAAGAGAACAATTACCATTGGCTTGAGACACGACTAAGTCACACAGAAGTGGGAAAATATTGGTTTAGCTTAAGCGTCGTAGAAAATAAGATGAACTAAAGGAGAAGATTGCAGAAATCAACTTCATCAACAGTTTCAAATAATATATATGTCGGATAAATTCATTTCCGGTAGTCATGATACTAAAGAAACCAGTGGCTGTTTTTTTTGCATTAGAAAACCAGTGGCTGGAAAGGTAAAGCCCAAGAGCTGAGGCTTGATACTGCAGGCGCAAATAGGTGAGTGTACACATGTACAGAGAGAGAGAGAGGGGTCGGCCGGCAGAGCGGACAGCACGCTGGACTTGTGATCCTGTGGTCCCGGGTTCGATCCCAGGCGCCGGCGAGAAACATTGGGCAGAGTTTCTTTCACCCTATGCCCCTGTTACCTAGCAGTAAATAGGTACCTGGGAGTTAGTCAGCTGTCACGGGCTGCTTCCTGGGGTGTGTGTGTGTGATGTGAAAAAAATAGGAGTAGTAGTAGTTAGAAACAGTTGATTGACAGTTGAGAGGCGGGCCGAAAGAGCAGAGCTCAACCCCCGCAAGCACAACTAGGTGAATACAGAGGGCCTCGCAGCTGAGTAGACAGCGCTCGGGGTCGTAGTCCTAAAGGCCCGGGTTTTATTTCCGGCTGAGGCAGAAACAAATGGGCAAAGATTCTTTAAACCTGATTAACCTGTTCACCTAGTAGTAAATGGGTATCTGAGAGTTAGACAGCTGCTATGGGCTGCTTCATGGGGGGGGGGGGGGGAGAAACATATGTAGTAGACATAATAGAGGAAAAAAAGATTGGTTAGAAAGGCGGGGTCCAAGAGCTAATAGCTCGATTCTGCAAGCACACATAGTAAACAAATAGTAAATACACACACACACACATCCAGTTGATTGACAGTTGAAGGCGGGACCAAGGAGCCAGAGCTCAACCCCCGGAAGCACAACTAGGTGAGTAAACACACACACCAAACCTGTCTTCAGAGCTCCACATGAAAAGAATATCATCAGCGGCATATGCTAGGCTGGCCAATATGGGAACTCTCTTTAGAAACGTTAATAAACACACAATAACTGGAGAGACTGGAGAGGTATGGTGATAGACCAGTACCAGAGATAAAAGGCATGACCTGTAAGGAAAGATCAGAGTATGCCGCCCAGGCGGGGAATTGTGAACAAAAGATACAGACTTGAATAAGTCCAGAGCGTGTGTGTGTGTGTTTGTAGGTGAGCGACGGGTTCGGCTCCAAGGAACCTCAACACACACGCTTGAGGTGTGGCCTTGTACGGTGGTTCGAGCCCACCGCCCTCCTTCAATGGTTTTTTCACATATACACCACACTATTGTGATTTGAATCTGAGACCAGAGATATGGAAGGAGTGAGCACCACAGGAGTGAGCACCACAGGAGTGAGCACCACAGGAGTGAGCACCACAGGAGTGAGCACCACATGAGTGAGCACCACATGAGTGAGCACCACAGGAGTGAGCACCTGGGTTGTTCCGGCAACAAAGAACAACCGTGGACATCTTCAAGAGAAAACTAGATAATTTTCTCCAAGGAGTGCCGGACCAACCGGGCTGTGGTGGGCATGTGGACCTGCGGGCCGCTCCAAGCAACAGCCTGATGGACCAAACTCTCACAAGTAGACGATGAGTCACAATAACGTGGCTGAAATATGTTGACCAGACCACACACTAGAAAGTGAAGCGACGACAACGTTTCGGTCCGTCCTGGACCATTCTCAAGACGATTGTGAGAATGATTGATTGACACAATCGACTTGAGAATGGTCCAGGACGGACCGAAACGTCGTCGTCGCTTCACTTTCTAGTGTGTGGTTTGGTCAACAAATTCTCACAAGTCAAGCCTGGCCTCGGGCCGGGGGGCTTGGGGAGTAGAAGAACTCCCAGAACCCCATCAACCAGGTAATCTGTGAGCAGACGCCAAGAACTCCACCTCGCCACACTTAAAGCAAACATCGAGGAGACATGATCAAGATATATATTTTTCAGAATTGGTAAAGTTGATTAAGAAGACACGTTTAATACAAAACCAACTCGAATTAACAGTAGAGAGGTATAAGGGCACATGAGACACAGGGATTATAGAAAGAACATTTAAAGGGTATGAGTAATGAACACATTAAATAAACTAGACGAAGGTCGTAGCAGCAAATATTTTATAAACAGGTATGACAGGAAGGTCAGGTATAACAGGTCAGGTATAACTGCATTAATACAACACACAGCAGGTGAGCCGTGGCTCGTGAACTAGAGCTCGACCCAACAAGCACATTTAGCTAACACACACACACACACAGTAGTAAAGCACTATCTACCTACCTGGACTAGTTCTCTTCTCGGCCACATCCTTTAGGGTGAAAATCGCCATCCTCATAGGCTCTCCCTCGCCCTTCTTGTTCACCCCCATAATCGTCAACACATACTCGGTGCCAGGTTCGAGCCCCGTAAGAGTAAATTCTGGCTTGGGCGACGTGGAGGTGTTAGCCAGGACTCTGGGCGCGGCCTCCTTCCTCCTGTCGTGGGCGCTGGTGTGGGCGCGGGCGTGGGCGACGGACAGGGTGAAGGTCTGGGCGAGGCCCCCGTCCCAACCCGCCAGACAGCGGACAGAAGCGCCCGTCGAAGTCACATTGTCCACGGTGCAGTTGTTGACAGGATCAGGAGGGGCTGAGAGCGGCGGGTCAGAGAATCAGACACAAGCCAACATAGACAGACAGACAGACAGACAGACAGACAGACAGGTATAAGGGATGCATCACACTTCTCTACGTGGACGGGACACTACAATTCTCTACGCAAGGCTGACAGATTAAGATGACATAATGATTGTCATTATAATAATTGGGTTGTAAGGGTCACTATTCATTACCAGATCAAGAGGAAAATTAATAAGATCATAGGTGCAGTCGAGAGGGTCAAGAGGCTAGTACAAGAGGTCAAGAAAGTAATCAACACACACCAGAGGGATAGTTGAAGTCAATAGACTACTTGGATAAGATAAGAATATAGTTCGCTAGGTCAAGAGGATGGTCATCTGGCCTAAAAACCTCTAAAAAGATCCCTAGATGATTTAAGGAGGTCAGTCAGAGATACCAAAAGGCTAATTGAAGAGGTCAATGAACCAATTTACGAGCCTGAGAAGTTAAGAAGCTAATCAAATAGGCTAATGAAGGGTTAAAAAGATTGTTACAGCGAGAAAGAGGTTAATGAAACTAGTTAAGTGAGCAAGAGGTTAATGAAGATGTCAAGAAGCCAATTAAAGATGTAAAGTAACGAAAGAAGTCAAAATGGTAGCCAGATATCAAGAGGTTAAGACTGACGATTTAATGGAATGGTTATTCTAAGCAGTGGAAGATTCACAGATAACACGCTAAGAATGGACACCCTTAGAAATGGAGGACCCCATTAAAAAAATGACTATAACTGCAACGGAGAGAGAGAGGGATGCATTACTTGTACGTTGGATTTATATTCATAATTGTGGGTGATTTGAACTATGGCAAGCTAGACTGGACAAAATGGAAATCTAACGTGAACACAAATGTATGAAAAGCTGTAGGCCTCATATATGAAGTCTGTAGGCAGCAATGATAAATGTTGTAAACCAATCTTGAGGTTATCTTGAGATGATTTCAAGGCTTTAGTGTCCTCGCGGCCCGGTTCTTGACCAGGCCTCCACCCCCAGGAAGCAGCCCGTGACAGTTGACTAACACCCAAATACCTATTTTACTGCTAGGTAACAGGAGCATAGGGTGAAAGAAACCAATGCATAAAGGAGCCCACAAAAATAAGAGACAGGGATTTAGTAGCCTTACGTGCCTGAAATTCTCTCACAACAAGTTAGATATAGGCCAAAGGAAAGCTTAATTTCAAACCCCATTATGTGAGACTGCATAGTGTTAAATAATTAAATTTAATAGTGAGAAAATAACATAATATAGAAGGCTGCCACAGAGCAGGTAAACCATGAGGGAATCATTACATTACCAACTCGTCCTCCTAATAGAACCTCACAATTTGATATATACTCTAAGGCCAAAAATTCTCGTACTAGAAAAAATGGAAGCGGCTCGTGAAATTGACATACTGTCCTGTTTTGGGTCCTCTGGTAGGTTGAGATAAGGGGGCATTTTAATACAACAGTTTCTTGACGTTGGGGAAACCTTAGGAGGACGAGCTGACATCACTGGCAAGGATTCCATGAGATGTATAACTAAGCAGGCAGCCTCCACAAGGAATGGCGTGCTTGGAAATGCCCAGACATGACACTGAAAGACAGAAATAACTATGCTCTTACCAGTAGTGTGAGCAAGCATAGCTCATATGTATGACAGCATGAGAAAATATTGGATGTAAAGGACGATAGGAAGCACAGAGTAACACAGAAAAACACAGGTATAGAAATCACGAGAATTAGGAAAACGTCCTGAAAGTTGGAAGATAGCCAATGCAGTGAAAATATACTACAAAGTAGAGAGCAAGGTGGACAATTTATAGAAGAGTACCGTTACATGCATGCAAGTTGATGGAGAATATCTCACAAATGACTGAAATAGACCTGAATAGAGAGATCATTATAACCAATCACCAACACGGTACAGCAATGACAACTCTGACCTCATATCCCTTATAGAACACAGTGACAGGCCCACAAACATCAGAGAAGTTGGAGAGTTCCTAAGCAAGGGAAGAGAAGGCTCAGTCAAGGTACTAAGAGCTCACCAACATCGTCCCAAAACTTGACATGGCTACATAGTCATAATGGCTTTGCACTTTCTCCTGACAACTGCCTTACTCCCAAGCTACAATTGTAGAAAAATAACTCTAGATTTACACACACACACACACACACACACACACACACACACACACACCTTTCCAACAAACATTGCCACCACAGTTAGAATTAACACTTTATCTTTATGTAGAGCTTATATAAACTTTTCTCCCTCTCCTCTCCCCTCATCTTTCACCCTCAGCATCCAACTCTTCTCATCTCGCTGCCATAATGCTCACCAAATGTTGTGAAGCTGGAAATCCTCCTCACACACTTACCAACTACATGTATTTCACACATCTTGTTAATATAAAGTTCATGCTGTATAATACACATTTATAAATGTTACTATTATTATTATTATTAAACACACACTATATATATATATATATATATATATATATATATATATATATATATATATATATATATATATATATATATATATATATATAATGTTGTTGAATATAACCGAAAAGGGTAAGATTAATAATTCTAACACGAATCTTCTCAATATTTCTTACGTTCTTCTTCACTGTCGAGGGTAATTGACCTGGTGTCCTGTTTACGAACTTCTACATGGGTACCATCGAGCAGAGGGACTTGACTGACATGGACTTGAAACCCCGCCATATACTGCAAATATGTTGACGACATTTTTATGCAGGTACCTAATGTCAGATGTCTGCAGCAGCTGAAGGAGGCATTCGAGCAGAATTCTGTGTTGAGTTTCACGTACGAGATGGAGAATGATGGGAAGCTGCCCTTTCTAGATGTAACAGTCACGGAAACGAGCGGAGGCTTCCACACTGCAGTCTACACTAAGGAAACATAGGAATGTGCCTCAATGCCAATAGTGACTGCCCAGACAGGTACAAGAGGAGTGTTGTCAACCCTTACGTCGACCGGGCTCTCAGCCACAGCTCAGGATGGACGCAAGTCGATGAAGGACTCTGTAGGGTAAGGCAGGTCCTAGTCAACAATGGCGTCTGTAACAATTTTGCTAAAGACATCATAAAAAGAAAGGTGAAATGCCATGCAACCTCTGAAGAGTCAACTAACACAACACTTGTTCCCCCCTATTAGACTGTTTTACAGGACCTTCTTCATAAAACGGAGGAAAGGGTCCTGATTGGTAGGAACGTTATCCCTACAGACAAAAATCAGAAAATACAATTGACAATTTACGACAAAAACAAAAATACGGCCAACCTACTCATGAAAAACTCGCCAGGCATCAAACAGAACGCCCTGAAGGAAACCAACGTCGTCTATGCCATCACATGCCCGCTTGGTGACTGTAAGCCCCAAAGAACTCAGTATATAGACAAGACAACAACGTCTCTTTCCAGGCGATTAACTATGCACAAACAACAGGGGCTCTATCAAGGAACATATAATCTCTTCTCACAACCAGACCATCACCAGAGAAATCTTAACAAGCAACACAGAAATCATCGATAGATACAGCGATAGCAGGAGACTCGACATCAGCGAGGCACTACACATCAAAAATTCAACACCAGCAATTAACAGCCAATTAATGCACAACTATATTCTACCCAGAATATAGAGGAAGAGCAATAGAATATGGAATAGAATATAGAGCAAGAGGAAGTATGGGCCAATAGGCCTTCTGGAGTTACTTCCATTCTTATATTTTCATACCCAATTTATACCCACTGATTCGTGTTCAGGCATAGCTCTGTCAACTCACCCAAACGAGTATAAGTATGCTGTATTTTATGTGTAAACAAAGTCTTTGAAAATGTAATAAGCATTAAGAAACACGTTCAGGTGTCAGACCAGAAATAAAGAATGAATTTTGGAGAGTTAATTTATCAATTAATCAATTACTCTCGACAGTGAAGAAGAACGTAAGTAATATTGAGAAGATTTGTGTTAGAATTATTAATCTTACCCTTTCGGTCATATTCAACAACATATGTTTACAAGAAAAACTGCTACCAATAAATATATATATATATATATATATATATATATATATATATATATATATATATATATATATATATATATATATATATATATATTAAAAATGGAAATGTTCGTTTGTTCAAAATCGCTAATCTCCGAAAGTTCTAAACAGATTGCTTAGAAATTTTCACACAACGTTCCATTTGCATCTGGCTAGGTTTTTATATACATACTATATAGATGTCACGTCTGTGACGTTAAAAAAAAACATGCTTTTTCTGAAAAAACAGTGTTTTTCATGTGAGGGAAATCTCCGAAACCTCTTTACCGATTGCTTTGAAATTTTGACACAACGTTGCATTCGAATAGGCGAGTCTTATTATATACTACTTTATAGATGCCACCCCTCTGACAGGTAAAGACATGCGTTTTTTGAAAAACAGCGCCATCTGTTGCACATAATAGCAACATGCACACTATACTAAAAATGTCACGCATTCCATTTCAATGTTTCCGATTGCATTGATAAATTTTATTTTCATAGATTTCGATTTATTTCATTTTTATTTAATTACTTTTGTTTTACATTGTGTTGGAATTGAGCTGTGTTGTTGACCATACCATAAAGTATAGTTTATTTTTTTATTTGTTCATAATTTCATTTAATTTTTTAACAGTTTTTTTTTATATTTCAGTGATTGGAACATCAGATCACTTCGATGTTTCCATTTGGGAAGACATCGGACGAGGGAGTGGGGAATGGTGGGGAGGACGAGGGGACGGAAGTGAGAGATGGTGGGGAGGACGAGGGGACAAGGGAGGGGGTAATAATGGGGAAGGACTGAGGGGACGGGGGAGTTTGGGATGGTGGGGACGACTGGATGGGGGAATGGAGAATAGTGGGGAGGACAAAGGGACAGGGGGGGGGGGGAGTGGGGCATATATATATATATATATATAATCTGTGTGTGTGACCAAATATTATGTCGTGTGAGAATGGTCTGCTCACCAGACTACTGACAAAATGCGTTTCCATCATTTAGTGTATTTCGAGCGTCAGAGCGGCGAAGCTGGTGTGTTCGTGCTGTGGGAACATCTATCTAATAGCCGTAAACTGCGTCCCTAATGCAATTGCCTGCAGAATTATGACATGTCTTGCGAAGGAAACATTTCCAGCAATTTTCCACTGATAATATGGTAACTGATGAGTTGCATCACCAGTGCTTTCTGTCTATGCTCATGACAAGACGGTTTATTTGGGGCTTCCGTCAGACAGATGCAAAAGGAAATTGGTAATAACATTTGGGAATGTTAATGAGGCTTTAGAAAGCAACCTAATTGGTGGCTGTGTTATTGAGGCATCACATTAAAATATATGAACATAAGTACATAAGAGAAATGGTAATAAAAGGTAATTTTAGAAGGCCTGTTGGCCCATATACGAGGCAGCTCCTATTTATAACCACCCAATCTCATTCATATATATATATATATATATATATATACATATATATATATATATATATATATATATATATATATATATATATATATATATATATATATATATAATGTCTAATCTCCGCTTGAAACAAATCAAGAGATCCTACTTCTATTATGTTATGCAGTTATTGGTTCTACAAATAAACATTCCTGTTACCGAACCAGTATTTACCCTTGTCTTTCCTAAATCTAAGTTTATCCAATTTATACCCATTGTTTCATGCTCTGTCTTGTGTTGATATTTTTAATACCCTATTAATATCCCCCTTCGTTAAGCCCATTCATTCACTTAAACACCTCTATTAAACACCACCCCCTAGTTCTTCGCCTTTCTATAGAATGTAATTTAAGCTTTGTCACTCTTTCTTTATATGACATGTTTCTAATTTGAGGGATTAACTTTGTCATCCTACGCTGGACGCGTTCCAGTACATCTATATAGAATGTATATAAAAACCTGGCCGGATGCGAATGGAACGTTGTGTGAACATTTCATAGCAATCGGTGAAGAACTTTCGGAGATTAGCGATTTTAAACAAACGAACATTTACATTTTTACTTATATAGATTGTCGTAGAGACAAGGAGAGCAACAAGAGAAAGGGAGAGCAGCAAGAGAAAGGGAGAGCAGCAAGAGAAAGGGAGAGCAGCAAGAGACAGGGAGAGCAGCAAGAGACAGGGAGAGCAACAAGAGACAGGGAGAGCAACAAGAGACAAGGAGAGCAACAAGAGACAGGGAGAGCAACAAGAGACAAGGAGAGCAACAAGAGACAAGGAGAGCAACAAGAGACAAGGAGAGCAACAAGAGACAGGGAGAGCAACAAGAGACAGGGAGAACAACAAGAGACAGGGAGAACAACAAGAGACAAGGAGAGCAACAAGAGACAGGGAGAGCAACAAGAGACAGGGAGAGCAACAAGAGACAGGGAGAGCAACAAGAGACAGGGAGAGCAACAAGAGACAGGGAGAACAACAAGAGACAAGGAGAGCAACAAGAGACAGGGAGAGCAACAAGAGACAGGGAGAGCAACAAGAGACAGGGAGAGCAACAAGAGACAGGGAGAGCAACAAGAGACAGGGAGAGCAACAAGAGACAGGCATATCAACAAGAGACAGGGAGAGCAACAAGAGACAGGCATATCAACAAGAGACAGGGAGAGCAACAAGAGACAGGGAGAGCAACAAGAGACAGGCATATCAACAAGAGACAGGGAGAGCAACAAGAGACATTGAGATCAATATGAGACAGGAAGAGCAACAAGAGACAAGGAGAGCAACAAGAGACAATGAGCATCATATACCTATTAACAACCTGCATGAAAAAATGAGCAAAAACTTCAGGTTAAAAAAAAAAAAAAGTTGAATAAGTTACAAGAGCTTAAGACCGTGAATATAAAAAGAAGAGAAAAATGTCAAGAGATTAAGGATTTCGCGGCAAAGTCGCTAAACGTCCTGTAGATAGGAGGACTTTTCGACAAGAATTATTTTAATAAAGAATTTGGCACTTGTGATCAATAAGAGACACGATTAATAGCCAGGTAAGGGGGTTATCTTGAGGTTATCTTGAGATGATTTCGGGGCTTTTTAGTGTCCCCGCGGCCCGGTCCTCGACCAGGCCTCCACCCCCAGGAAGCAGCCCGTGACAGCTGACTAACACCCAGGTACCTATTTTACTGCTAGGTAACAGGGGCATAGGGGTGAAAGAAACTCTGCCCATTGTTTCTCGCCGGCGCCTGGGATCGAACCCAGGACCACAGGATCACAAGTCCAGCGTGCTGTCCGCTCGGCCGACTGGCTCCCTACCGGGATACATATACAACAAAATCTCACATCAGGAGAAAACAACAGTGAAGGAACAGGTAATGAAACTGAGGATTTTGGCAGTGAAATTGACTAAAAACGACAAGGAAGTGTGTGTGTGTGTGTGTGTGTGTGTGTGTGTGTGTACTCACCTAATTGTACTCACCTAATTGTGCTTGCGGGGGTTGAGCTTTGGCTCTTTGGTCCCGCCTCTCAACTGTCAATCAACTGGTGTACAGATTCCTGAGCCTACTGGGCTCTATCATACCTACATTTGAAACTGTGTATGGAGTCAGCCTCCACCACATCACTTCCTAGTGCATTCCATTTATTAACTACTCTGACACTGAAAAAATTCTTTCTAACGTCTCTGTGGCTCATCTGGGTACTAAGTTTCCACCTGTGTCCCCTTGTTCGTGTCCCACCCGTGCTGAAGAGTTTGTCTTTGTCCACCCTGTCAATTCCCCTGAGAATTTTGTAGGTGGTTATCATGTCTCCCCTTACTCTTCTGTTTTCCAGGCTTCTGTGTGTGTGTGTGTGTGTGTGTGTGTGTGTGTGTGTGTGTGTGTGTGTGTGTGTGTGTGTGTGTGAGGAACTCAATAAAAAGTTCCAGGTCTTCACATTAGAGTGAGGAGAAGTTCCAGAGATAAGAGAAGGAAGAGTTATCCAGGCACCACTAGAGGAGTTTGGGATTACCAGTGGTGATGTTAGGAAGCTTTTGCAAGAGTTTGATATGACAAAGGCTATAAGCTCGGATGGAATATCACCATGGATACTAAAGGAAGGAGCAGAAGCACTGTGCCTGCCACTCTCCTATTTCTGTTTATGAACTGCCAAACATTTGAAAGACGGCAAATGTAGTCCCGATATACAAGAAGGGGGATAGACAGGAGGTACTGAACTACAGGCCAGTGTCCCTAACTTGCATACCATGCAAGCTGATGGAGAAGATTGTGCGAAAAAAGCAAATGGAACATCTGGAGCGAAGGAACTTTGTGACACAACACCAACATGGTTTCAGGGATGGCAAGTCCTGCCTCACAGGATTAATTGAATTCTACGACCAGGCAACAAGAATCAGTCAAGAAAGAGAGGGGGTGGGGCAGACTGCATATTTTTGGATTGCCAGAAAGCCTTTGACACAGGAGAGGCGGGACCAAAGAGCCAGAGCTCAACCCCCGCAAACACAACTAGGTGAGTACACACACATTATACAGTATCTATGAATGACGAGCCACGTTATACATTAATGTATAATATATACATTAATGTATAATATATACATTAATGTATAACGTGTCTCTGGTTTTCTATAGTGCTGTTGAATGGCTCAAAATATTACAAATTTACTGAGTGGACAGCGTTCGGGGGGGGGGGGCCGGGATGAGCTTGTAGTCCTAAGGGCCCGGGTTCGATTCCCGGCCGATGCAGAAACAAATGGGCAGCGTTTATTTCAGCTGATGAACTTGTTCACTTAGCAGTAAATATGAACCTGTGAGTTAGACAGCTGCTGCTGGCTGCATCATGGGGATGTGTGTTTGATTCGAATATATTTAGTAGACATGATAGCAGAAAGTAGGTTGAGAGTTAGAAAGGCGGGGTCCAAGAGCTCGATCCTGCATGTAAAAATACACACACACATACACCTCACGTCACTGGGAGACAGAAGAGTTAGAGAGGACATGATCACCACATGCAAGATTCTCAGAGGAATTAATAGGGTAGATAAAGACAGACTATTTAACACAAGGAGAACACGCGCTAGGGGTCACAGATGGAAATTGAGTGCCCAAATGAGCCATAGAGACGTTAGAAAGAATTTTTTCAGTGTCAGAGTAGTAGACAAATGGAATGCATTAGGAAGTGATGTGGTGGAGGCTGACTCCATGCACAGCTTCAAGTGTAGATATGATAAGAGCCCAGTAGGCTCAGGAACCTGTACATTAGTTGATTGACAGTTGAGAGGCGGGACCAAAGAGCCAGAGTTCAATCCCCGCAAGCACAACTAGATAAGTACAACTAGGTAAGTACACACACACACACACACACACACACACACACACACACACACACACACACACACACACACACACACACACACACACACACACACACACACACACACACGTGCAGTGAAGAGGCACACCTTAATACAACTAACTACACAGGACATGTCCAGATTATGTTTTCTAAGGATGAATCACATGAGGCTTAACAGCGCTCAGGGACGAGCCAGATGAACACAACAGCGTGACAGACAAACAGGGACACTGGGGGGGTGAAGGTCACAGAAGCATCTGCTAACGGGCAAATAAATTATATTTGTGAAGCTCAGAAGGATTGACATAGAGTGAGAAAGACGTAGCAATTAAGGATAAGGAGCACCCCCCAAGCTCCTTATCGGGGGGAAGCATAGATTATATGGCGAGGTGTTGAACTAAAATTTCTAGGGAGCGTTCATCTCAAGCTAAAGCTTCCATGAAATGTCCAAGCTGGAGTCTGACACACACACACCCACATGCAGAGAACACGCCACCATGAAGGACTGAGCGAGAGACTGAACACAACTCGGAAACTTCAGTCGAGGAGATCAAGAAACAATTTATAATCAAGAATCTTAATACATCAAAGGCTGCAGGATATTAGAACGGGAAAAAATTAACACCATAGCACCTGTGCTGTGTCTAGCATTTACATGTCAATGACTTAGCTGAGGAAACAGTGGTTGTAAATGACATAGTTTAAGGTTAATGCAATCGTAATGAGAGACTGTAAACACAGATAATTGCAGAATACTCTTGCAGAAAACCATCAGAGGACTGGCCTGAAAATGGCTGTATAAATAGGAAAGCAAATGTTCATCATGAAATGAGAACAAGAGAACATGTTCATTATGAACAGCAGTCGATCAAGAGGAAACAAATGAAATAAACAGGAATAGGAAAAAAAGGAAATGTTCAGCATAAACAGAGGGGAAAAAACAAGAGAAACTGGAAGAAAACCCAGTGAACAACAGCGTCAGCAAGCCCCCTCACCAACAAGAGAGAGAGAGAGAGAGAGAGAGAGAGAGAGAGAGAGAGAGAGAGAGAGAGAGAGAGAGAGAGAGAGAGAGAGACAGAGAGAGAGAGTGAGAGAAAGAGAGAGAGAGAGAGCAGCTAACACCTGAAAGAAACAAGAGGGAAAGACTGTTTTAACTGCTAACCTCCCACACAATCACCACACCAAAGCTCACACGACACTTCCCCCAAACACACACACACACACACACACGAGTAGACAGAGATGAGAGCAGCCCGCGTAGAGACTCACAGGCATGAATGATGTGGTAGATGCAGGGCTTAAGCTGCCTGCCGACGTCGTTGTTGGCCCAGCAGAGGAGGGAGCCGTAGTCGAGGTGGGTCACGGGGGTGTAGGAGGCCTGGCTCTTCCCGTTCCCAACCACCCAGAACTTGCTCGACGGAATGTCTACCAACTCTGTCGAGCTGTTGAACGCCCACCTGCAGGGAGAGGAGAGAACGCCAGCCGTTACTGAGTGCTTGAGGCAAGCAGTCGCCCAGGAATCTGCTTTATATATATATATATATATATATATATATATATATATATATATATATATATATATATATATATATATATATATATATATTATAATAAGTTATTGACCATAAGAAAGGTCCTGTTCCAACGAGGGTGGACACCCTCCTATGTTGATATAAGTTATTATCAAAACTATGACCAAACTGAATACGGTTCTCACAGTAGCTACTTACACCGTATTTATATTATCTACCTTATTTTGGTGTAAATTCTCTCTGACAACCAAAAAAAAATTCACTACAAAGTTTTATGTTACTCACTCTAATAATTCATAACCAAAATAGCCCAACATGAGTATCCTTTAACTCATTATCAGAGGAGACAAATACTACACCACAGGAGATATACCATCATTATATAGCCTATTTCCTTGACATTCATCATACTGAGACACGTTGGTAATCCTGATCCTGGTCTGAGACGTCTGATAATACTATTAAGATCACGCCGGGGTCACAGCTGCCTGTCTCAAGGTCGCCTCAGGTGAGGTAACTTGATTACTTGGCTGATTGTCTTATCATCTTCAACATGAATTAAATGAAGACTCCTGTAGCAGTCACATGGTTCCTGTAGCAGTCATTTATCTCCTGTAGCAGTCATGGGAGCCAGTCGGCCGAGCGGACAGCACGCTGGGCTTGTGATCCTGTGGTCCTGGGTTCGATCCCAGGCGCCGGCGAGAAACAATGGGCAGAGTTTCTTTCACCCTATGTCCCTGTTACCTAGCAGTAAAATAGGTACCTGGGTGTTAGTCAGCTGTCACGGGCTGTTCCTGGGGGTGGAGGCCTGGTCGAGGACCGGGCCGCGGGGACACTAAAAAGCCCCGAAATCATCTCAAGATAGTCATATGGCTCCTGTAGCAGTCATATGGCTCCTATAGCAGTCATATATATATATATATATATATATATATATATATATATATATATATATATATATATATATATATATATATATATATATATATATATATATATATATATATATATATATATATATATATATATATATGTATGTATGTATATCACGAAAATAAACACGTGATTAAAAATGTGACAAGTGTCAGACCACGGAGGAAAAATGAAACAGGAATTTCCTTAAGTACTTTCGTATATTAATACATCTTCAGAAGGAGTGAAGATGTATTAATATTTTTTTTCCTCCGTGGTCTGACATTGTCACATTTTTAATCACGTGTTTATTTTCGTGATATACATACATACATATATATATATATATATATATATATATATATATATATATATATATATATATATATATATATATATATATGTCGTACCTAGTAGCCAGAACGCACTTCTCAGCCTACTATGCAAGGCCAGATTTGCATAATAAGCCAAGTTTTCCTGAATTAATATATTTTCTCTAATTTTTTTCTTATGAAATGATAAAGCTACCCATTTCATAATATATGAGATCATTTTTTTTTTTTGGAGTTAAAATTAACGTAGATATATGACCAAACCTAACCAACCCTACCTAACCTAACCTAACCTATCTTTATAGGTTAGGTTAGGTTAGGTAGCAGAAAAAGTTAGGTTAGGTAGGTTAGGTAGTCGAAGAACAATTAATTCATGAAAACTTGGCTTATTAGGCAAATCGGGCCATGCATAGTAGGCTGAGAAGTGCGTTCTGGCTACTAGGTACGACATATATATATATATATATATATATATATATATATATATATATATATATATATATATATATATATATATATATATATATATATAACTGGTGATTTCGTTGATGACAACGGCTTTGAACAGCCGAAATGTTCATTTTCCTTTCCAATTTCTCTGCGGATTTTCCGCATATATATATATATATATATATATATATATATATATATAATATATATATATAATATATATATATAAATATATATATATAAATATATATATATAAATATATATATATATATATATATATATATTATATATATATATATATATATATATATATATATATATATATTTATATATATGTCGTACCTAGTAGCCAGAACGCACTTCTCAGCCTACTATGCAAGGCCCGATTTGCCTAATAAGCCAAGTTTTCATGAATTAATTGTTTTTCGACTACCTAACCTACCTAACCTAACCTAACCTAGCTTTTTCGGCTACCTAACCTAACCTAACCCATAAAGATAGGTTAGGTTAGGTTAGGTAGGGTTGGTTAGGTTCGGTCATATATCTACGTTAATTTTAACTCCAATAAAAAAAATTGACCTCATACATATTGAAATGGGTAGCTTTATCATTTCATAAGAAAAAAATTTGAGAAAATATATTAATTCAGGAAAACTTGGCTTATTAGGCAAATCGGGCCCTGAATTGTAGGCTGAGAAGTGCGTTCTGGCTACTAGGTACGACATATATATATATATATATATATATATATATATATATATATATATATATATATATATATATATATATATATATATATTTGTGTATGTTTGTCTATGAACGTTTCACGCTTGATATACTCAGATCAAACATGTCCTCACAATCTGAGGTAAGAAAGAAGAGAATAATAAGAAAAGAAACAACAAGGGAAGGAAGAGGAACATAGAGAAAGAGAGGCAACATAGAGAAGAGAGGCAACATAGAGAAAGAGAGGCAACATAGAGGAAGAGAGGCAACATAGAGGAAGAGAGGCAACATAGAGAAAGAGAGGCAACATAGAGGAAGAGAGGCAACATAGCCGCATCGCTCCCATCCTCCAGACACACTCAAACACCCTCCCCCCCCACCTATACATTGTCCTCCCCCCATTAACGCGAGAAAACTCGATCCCAGAAATCCTGGAAAATAGGGCGTAAGATCCTGTGAGTGAGACGAGAGAGAAGGGCTCAATTACCTGAAGGAGGTGGGGTCCGGATGGGCCTCGACACTGCAGGTGATGTTGAGTTCCTCGAGCTTGCCTCCTCCGTAGACGAACTTCTGGCCTGGTCGACACATAGGGGCGACTGTAAGGGGGAGAGATATAACAGGCTGTCATTACTGCAATGATCTTGGTTGACTGCATTACTGCAATGATCTTGGTTGACTGCATTACTGCAATGATCTTAGCTTGGATCATTGCATTACTGCAATGATCTTAGCTTGGATCATTGCATTACTGCAAATGATCTTAGCTTGGATCATTGCATTACTGCAATGATCTAAGCTTGGATAATTGCATTACTGCAAATGATCTTAGCTTGGATCATTGCATTACTGCAATGATCTTAGCTTGGATCATTGCATTACTGCAAATGATCTTAGCTTGGATAATTGCATTACTGCAATGATCTAAGCTTGGATAATTGCATTACTGCAATGATCTAAGCTTGGATCATTGTATTACTGCAATGATCTTAGCTTGGATCATTGCATTACTGCAAATGATCTTAGCTTGGATCATTGCATTACTGCAAATGATCTTAGCTTGGATCATTGCATTACTGCAATGATCTTAGCTTGGATAATTGCATTACTGCAATGATCTAAGCTTGGATCATTGTATTACTGCAATGATCTTAGCTTGGATCATTGCATTACTGCAAATGATCTTAGCTTGGATCATTGCATTACTGCAAATGATCTTAGCTTGGATCACTGCATTACTGCAAATGATCTTAGCTTGGATAATTGCATTACTGCAATGATCTAAGCTTGGATCATTGCATTACTGCAATGATCTAAGCTTGGATCATTGCATTACTGCAATGATCTAAGCTTGGATCATTGCATTACTGCAATGATCTTAGCTTGGATCATTGCATTACTGCAATGATCTTGGTGTAGTGTTTTGCTACAATAACCTTGCAATAACATTGGGACTACCCTCTTTGGTCTGAGAGGAACTTTGGGTCGATCTTTCCTTACTACTGCTTTTAATTCAAACAAAAGGCTTTCTAAAATAAATAAATAAATAAATAAATATTATTTAAAATCTTAAATTTAAAATCTTAAATTTAAATCTTAATTTAAAATATATATAAGCAATACATTAGCAAACCTACATTTAAAAATATGTGGCGAACAGAGAGAGTTTCTATGACAATATTCCAGAAATTATTTTAGTTTACAAAATGATGAGAAATATTTTATCGTGTAATCCGACCTACTACTTAAGATAACCTCAAGATAACCGCTAAAACCACACCGACGCTGGGGCAGACTTGTCATGGAAACGTCTTCTCAATTTTACATTTAAAATACAACCAAATATAATTTGATTTAAAGGGCTTAGCATAAACGAAGGTTGCCATAGCAACCTCTCGAGGAACTCTAAGAAAAAAATCTCATTTAATTTACCTTCAATATAACTAAATTACATAAGTTGTTTTAATTTTTAAGAACGAGCTGGAATAGGAACAACGAAACAATAATAATAATACTACAATCACGGTTGGAAAAGCACAGTATGCAAATGGAGTGGTTGTCATAGCAACATCTCCGAGAGAGAGAGAGAGAGACTCACACTTGACGCTGAGTTGAACGGCGTTCGAGGATCCCAACCCGTGGAGGTTGGTAGCCGAGCAGGTGTACTGCCCCGAGGAGCGACGGGTCACCCGCTGTAACACCAAACTCTGGTTGCTCTGGATCACCCCAGCAGACACGTTGTGGCTCAGCTCCTCCCCCTGCAGGAGCAAGATGTCCCCCCTGCATCACCCACCTCTTCTCCCAGAAACATATAAAGGACTGCACACTGAAGAATATATATGAATTGGGATCGAACTTGCATCTGTGGACTTTTCCCCCCCCAGACACACCCACGACCCTTTGAACCACCCTGATGGCCTGAAATGATCTCAGCTACTTCTACCGCACTGACTCCAAGTTTGTAAGGCACCAACCACCCTTTTGTGCAGGATAATAAATGGGTATTCACGAAGACTCGAACCCCAGTCACGTAGGCACAATATTTAATTAAGGTAAATTAACTCTGATTTCAATTCAAGTAAGCACACTTCCATCCTTGTTCTGCCATCCCAGCATCCACCCCTGCCAGGGTTATCTTGGTGGTCTCCAGCATCCACCCCTGCCAGGGTTATCTTGGTGGTCTCCAGCATCCACCCCTGCTAGGGTTATCTTGGTGGTCTCCAGCATCCACCCCTGCTAGGGTTATCTTGGTGGTCTCCAGCATCCACCCCTGCTAGGGTTATCTTGGTGGTCTCCAGCATCCACCCCTGCTAGGGTTATCTTGGTGGTCTCCAGCATCCACCCCTGCTAGGGTTATCTTGGTGGTCTCCAGCATCCACCCCTGCTAGGGTTATCTTGGTGGTCTCCAGCATCCACCCCTGCTAGGGTTATCTTGGTGGTCTCCAGCATCCACCCCTGCCAGGGTTATCTTGGTGGTCTCCAGCATCCACCCCTGCCAGGGTTATCTTAGTGGCCTCCAACATCCACCCCTGCCAGGGTTATCATGGTGGAGTCCAGCATCCACCCCTGCTAGGGTTATCTTAGTGGCCTTCAACATCCACCCCTGCCAGGGTTATCATGGTGGAGTCCAGCATCCACCCCTGCTAGAGTTATCTTAGTGGCCTCCAACATCCACCCCTGCCAGGGTTATCTTAGTGGCCTCCAACATCCACCCCTGCCAGGGTTATCTTGGTGGCCTCCAGCATCCACCCCTGCCAGGGTTATCTTAGTGGCTTCCAACATCCACCCCTGCCAGGGTTATCATGGTGGAGTCCAGCATCCACCCCTGCTAGGGTTATCTTGGTGGTCTCCAGCATCCACCCCTGCCAGGGTTATCTTGGTGGTCTCCAGCATCCACCCCTGCCAGGGTTATCTTGGTGGCCTCCAGCATCCACCCCTGCCAGGGTTATCTTGGTGGTCTCCAGCATCCACCCCTGCTAGGGTTATCTTGGTGGTCTCCAGCATCCACCCCTGCTAGGGTTATCTTGGTGGCCTCCAGCATCCACCCCTGTCAGGGTTATCTTAGAGGCCTCCAACATCCACCCCTGCCAGGGTTATCATGGTGGAGTCCAGCATCCACCCCTGCTAGGGTTATCTTGGTGGTCTCCAGCATCCACCCCTGCCAGGGTTATCATGGTGGCCTCCAGCATCCACCCCTGCCAGGGTTATCTTGGTGGTCTCCAGCATCCACCCCTGCCAGGGTAATCATGGTGGCCTCCAGCATCCACCCCTGCCAGGGTTATCTTGGTGGAGTCCAGCATCCACCCCTGCCAGGGTTATCATGGTGGCCTCCAGCATCCACCCCTGCCAGGGTTATCTTGGTGGAGTCCAGCATCCACTCCTGCCAGGGTTATCTTGGTGGCCTCCAACATCCACCCCTGCCAGGGTTATCTTGGTGGCCTCCAGCATCCACCGCTGCCAGGGTTATCTTAGTGGCCTCCAACATCCACTCCTGCCAGGGTTATCATGGTGGCCTCCAACATCCACTCCTGCTAGGGTTATCATGGTGGCCTCCAGCATCCACCCCTGCCAGGGTTATCTTGGTGGAGTCCAGCATCCACCCCTGCCAGGGTTATCTTGGTGGAGTCCAGCATCCACTCCTGCCAGGGTTATCTTGGTGGAGTCCAGCATCCACTCCTGCCAGGGTTATCATGGTGGAGTCCAGCATCCACTCCTGCCAGGGTTATCTTAGTGGCCTCCAACATCCACTCCTGCTAGGGTTATCATGGTGGCCTCCAGCATCCACCCCTGCCAGGGTTATCTTGGTGGAGTCCAGCATCCACCCCTGCCAGGGTTATCTTGGTGGAGTCCAGCATCCACTCCTGCCAGGGTTATCTTGGTGGAGTCCAGCATCCACTCCTGCCAGGGTTATCATGGTGGAGTCCAGCATCCACTCCTGCCAGGGTTATCATGGTGGAGTCCAGCATCCACCCCTGCCAGGGTTATCATGGTGGAGTCCAGCATCCACCCCTACCAGGGTTATCTTGGTGGAGTCCAGCATCCACCCCTGCCAGGGTTATCATGGTGGAGTCCAGCATCCACTCCTGCCAGGGTTATCTTAGTGGCCTCCAACATCCACTCCTGCTAGGGTTATCATGGTGGCCTCCAGCATCCACCCCTGCCAGGGTTATCTTGGTGGAGTCCAGCATCCACCCCTGCCAGGGTTATCTTGGTGGAGTCCAGCATCCACTCCTGCCAGGGTTATCTTGGTGGAGTCCAGCATCCACTCCTGCCAGGGTTATCATGGTGGAGTCCAGCATCCACTCCTGCCAGGGTTATCATGGTGGAGTCCAGCATCCACCCCTGCCAGGGTTATCATGGTGGAGTCCAGCATCCACCCCTACCAGGGTTATCTTGGTGGAGTCCAGCATCCACCCCTGCCAGGGTTATCATGGTGGAGTCCAGCATCCACTCCTGCCAGGGTTATCTTGGTGGAGTCCAGCATCCACTCCTGTCAGGGTTATCATGGTGGAGTCCAGCATCCACCCCTGCCAGGGTTATCATGGTGGAGTCCAGCATCCACCCCTGCCAGGGTTATCTTGGTGGAGTCCAGCATCCACCCCTGCCAGGGTTATCTTGGTGGAGTCCAGCATCCACCCCTGCCAGGGTTATCTTGGTGGAGTCCAGCATCCATCCTGGTGTTCTGTATATTCACTTCTCATTCATCTTGCTGAGTGATTCACACCTAAGCTTTCTCCTCGTTTACATTCATCTGAATTAATGTGAGTAAACAAATATGGAGTTGGAACACACTCTGGTCTTGTTCACCTTCGTCGACAGACCACTGTATGATTCACTTACTCACCTGTCTAAACCTCGTCCCGCACCACTGACTTACTCATCTACCTTATTCCCATTCCAGACCACTTAATCACTCACCCACCTGTCTCAACCCATCCTCACACCACTCACTCATCCACCTCTCTTCACGTACACATCTATTATGAATACAAAATCTCCACTAATAAATCCCTCATTGGACAAAATTACAAGCATTATACAATTCTACAAACCGATCAAACATGCATCTGCTTCACATCTGTCACAGGTAATGTTTACCTCCACTGATTAATGCACCTGTGATACGTCTGCCACACTAAGCTTTAAAGTCCATTCATAAGTAATACTCTACCTCCCACCTCAAGTTCTCCCAGGCATCTCCCAGGGTGAGACATACAATATATATTATGATCTCTGGATATTCCTCCGCCTTGAGGACCTGCTGGGGGGGGGGATTGTACTATCCCTTCCCCCAGAAGGTATACTCACGTTATGGAACCACTGGACCTTGAAGACTCGAGGATTAGCCTTGATACCACACTCGAAGTACACATCGTCTCCTTCCTTGATGTCCTCCATGTCCAAGTTCAATCCCGCGGCCAGAGAGAGTCGGGGCGTGTCTGTGGACACGGCAGATGAGAGAGATGTACTGGAGGCTGGCCACGGCAGATAAGAGTTAATCAAGATGCCAGTTACCTCATTAGTCTTGAACTAAGGCTAGCTATCTATCTCCCACAGCACATCCCAGCACATCCCTAGCCCTCTCTAGCCCCCTCCCAGCTCATCTCAGCACCTCTCAGCATCTCCAGCAACAGCCTCCAGTCATGGGCCAGAAGATGGCGGATAATTCCTCAGTGTTTTCCCACACTCAGACTTCTTTTGTGAGAAACAAGATAATTAAAGGAAATGGTTTTATGCGGCGAAGTGAAAACTGACGCGGGGGCATTCTTCATGGGGTCGGTATTAATTTCCTCCTGCTAGTTCAGAGAGTAGGGATGTGCTTGTTGCTGCTGCAGGTGTGTAGTGTGTGTGGAGTGTGCTGGTGTGGTGTGTGTGGAGAGTTCTGGTGTAATTGGGGGGGGGGAGAGAGTGTAGGTGTGGTGTGGAGGAGAGTGCTGGTGCGGGGGAGAGTGCTGCAGGTGTGGTATGTGTGGAGAGTGCTGCAGGTGTGGGAGATGCTATCTGTCATCTCATGTGACCTCTGCGACACAGATCCACGTTAGTGGTTACCAGCATCCTCAAATATGCAAGACGAAACATTATCCACCACCAACTGCCCTGTCCGCCTCCAGCTCAAGTAGCTCCTTCTGCACTATTACCATCATGCTTGTTGACTCCAAGAGCTCTCTCTTTCCTCTCTTTTTAGTGTCCAGTTAAGCCACGTTCAAAACTTTATTTCAGCGTACCAACCTTATTCCGAGTTGTGTGTATGTGTGTGTGTGTGTGTGTGTGTGTGTGTGAGCGTGTGTGTGTGTGTGTGTGTGTGTGTGTGTGTGTGTGTGTGTGTGTGTGTGTGTGTGTGTGTGTGTGTGTGTGAGCGTGTGTGTGTGTGTGTGTGTGTGTGTGAGCGTGTGTGTGTGTGTGTGTGTGTGTGTGTGTGTGTGTGTGTGTGTGTGTGTGTGTGTGTGTGTGAGCGTGTGTGAGTGAGTGAATAAAAACCCATACACCTTCCACGCATCTTGACCAACCACTGCCGCCTGAGTACTCACAGTGGACGTTGAGTTTCCTGGTGTCTTCCATCACCGCCGCTGGGACCATGGGATTCTTGGCCCTGCAGGAGACATAGGCGTCGTGGTCCGCCAGCGAGGGCGTCAGGTAGAGCGTGGAGCGACTCACGTTTCCCTCGTGGAAGATCTACACAGGGAGAAAAGCGTGATACGAGACGCCATTAAAAAAGGTCTTGTGACCCTGCAAAGTGGGCCATGACTGATGACCATCTTAAAGGAAGAAGAAGAAGGCAATACATAGGGGAGGTTGGAGGCGGGGGGAAGAAAGGAACTATCAGGGGGAAAGCGCCAAGCCATTACGACTATATAGCACTAAGAAGGGGGTCAGGATAAGGATTTGTGATAGGACGGGGGGGGGGAAGGAATGGTGCCAAAACCACTTGGACGGTCGGGGATTGAACGCCGACCTGCATGAAGCGCGACTGTTACTGTTGCCATGGGCACTCTGTCAGTGGCAACCCCGACACCAATTGATATACAGGCCCCTTAACTTAATTAACCCATAATAAAAAAAATTATAATAATCCTAAAACAAAACACAGTGTAGGCTTAACAGTCAAATCCAGTTATTGAATTTTTATCCATGATTTTTTGCTTTTAATATTTCAAAACTGAAACTGCAGTAATTAGATGTATAATTCCAAAAACATTCAATTCAGTTTTTAATGATAGAACAGGTCGGCTTACTTTCATCCAAATGATAATGCAAATTCTTCTGCAGAATTAACATACAATAATGATTTCTTTTTTTTTTTAATATAATGATTTCTTTTTTTTAATATACTTTTGCATAAAAATATTTGTGTACCAATTAATTTTAAGCAAATTAATTGGCAATATGTCTTTTTTATAACGAAGATTACAGAGTAAATAAGAAACTTTTTTTAATTAAAAAAAACAAGTCTTACATCAGGAAGTATGGTAGATGTCTCAGTAAGGAAAGTAGATGTCTCAATAAACAAGGTAGATATCTGTAAACTAGGTAGATGAGTCAGTAAGGAAAGTAGATGTCTAACAGATGAAGGATTAAAGATATATAATAGCTGGAAGAGGGTAAAGATATCTAACAAATGAAACTGAAAAAAGATATCTAACTAAGGGGAGAAGACAAGATAGTTAATAAACGGAATGGATAAAAGATATCCAATACATGGGACGGTAAAGGATATCTAATAGCGGGGGTAGGAGACAAGATATCTAATATATGGAAGGATAAAATATATCTAATAGATAAGGGGTGGGAGGGGGGATGAATATACAACTTGATCAATTCTCTCCCTTCTGACTAACCCATTTTTTTCCTCCAGCAGGTAAGCTGGTTGATTAATTAATAGTGCCAAGGTGTATTTTTGATGGATTAAAACATAATGAACATATACTAGATTTGTTATATTTGCTATTCGCGAATTTGTACATTAGCAAGGGACATTGGGAGATGTTAGGCAAAGGTGGGTGTATATATATATATATATATATATATATATATATATATATATATATATATATATATATATATATATATATATATATATAAAGTTTGTGAGGGTACCACCTCTGATGCCAATGTGGGGACCCATAGCCTCGGAGAAGAAAAAAAGTATTCAGAGGAGACCTTGTGGTTTCTCACTAAACACTAATATTATCTTCTCCTACCACCCCCATTCTTTTGTATGTACACATACATATATATATATATATATATATATATATATATATATATATATATATATATATATATATATATATATATATATATATATATTTATATTTATATATATATATATAAACATTCCAATACATACACAACACATATCAGCCAAAATATATACAAGGAGACCTATCAATCAACTTTTGTCTCACCTGACTCTTGGTATCCGTCATCAGCATGCCATCCTTCCACCAGGTGATGGTGGCGGTGGGTCTCGAACCCGAGGACTCGCAGACGATGGCGTATCGCTCCCCCTCCGCCAGGCTCTCCACCGTCCCCAGGATTCGCACGTCGAGCGGCGGAACTGCGGACAGGCGGAGAGGACATGTGATCCGGAAGGTAAGTGAGAGTTGGTAGATAAAACTACAAAGTTAAAATTTTGTTAAATGAATTTGTGGGTGTTTGCGCGTGTGTGTGTACTCACCTATCTGTACTCACCTATTTGTGCTTGCGGGGGTTGAGCTTTGGCTCTTTGGTCCCGCCTCTCAACTGTCAATCAACTGGTGTACAGATTCCTGAGCCTACTGGGCTCTATCATATCTACATTTGAAACTGTGTATGGAGTCAGCCTCCACCACATCACTGCCTAATGCATTCCATCTGTTAACTGAAAAAGTTCTTTCTAACGTCCCTGTGGCTCATTTGGGTACTCAGTTTCCACCTGTGTCCCCTTGTTCGTGTACCGCCAGCGTTGAATAGTTTATCCTTGTTTACCCTGTCAATACCCCTGAGGATTTTGTAGGTAGTGATCTTGTCTCCCCTTACTCTTCTGTCTTCCAGTGTCGTAAGGTGCATTTCCTGCAGCCTTTCCTCGTAACTCATGCTTCTTAGTTCCGGGACTAGTCTAGTGGCATACCTCTGAACCTTTTCCAGCTGTGTGTGTGTGTGTGTGTGTGTGTGTGTGTGTGTGTGTGTGTGTGTGTGTACTCACCTATATGTACTCACCTATATGTGCTTGCAGGATCGAGCATTGACTCTTGGATCCCGCCTTTCTAGCTATCGGTTGTTTACAGCAATGACTCCTGTCCCATTTCCCTATCATACCTAGTTTTAAAAGTATGAATAGTATTTGCTTCCACAACCTGTTCCCCAAGTGCATTCCATTTTTCTACTACTCTCACGCTAAAAGAAAACTTCCTAACATCTCTGTGACTCATCTGAGTTTCCAGTTTCCACCCATGTCCCCTCGTTCTGTTATTATTACGGGTGAACATTTCATCTATTTCCACTTTATCAATTCCCCTGAGTATTTTATATGTCCCTATCATATCTCCTCTCTCCCTTCTTTTCTCTAGTGTCGTTAGGTTCAGTTCCTTCAGCCGCTCTTCATATCCCATCCCTCGTAACTCTGGGACAAGCCTCGTCGCAAACCTCTGAACCTTCTCCAGTTTCTTTATGTGTTTCTTCAGGTGGGGGCTCCATGATGGCGCGGCATACTCTAAGACGGGTCTCACGTAGGCAGTGTAAAGTGCCCTAAAAGCTTCCTCATTTAGGTTTCTGAATGAAGTTCTAATTTTCGCCAGTGTAGAGTACGCTGCTGTCGTTTTCCTATTTATATGTGCCTCAGGAGTTAGATTAGGTGTCACATCCACTCCCAGGTCTCTTTCTCGAATCGTTACAGGTAGGCTGTTCCCCTTCATTGTGTACTGTCCCCTTTGGTCTCCTGTCACCTGATCCCATTTCCATAATTTTACATTTACTGGTGTTAAACTCCAGTAGCCATTTCCCTGACCATCTCTGCAGCTTGTTTAAGTCCTCTTGGAGGATCCTACAATCCTCGTCTGTCACAACTCTTCTCATTAATTTTGCGTCATCTGCAAACATTGACATGTATGATTCCACTCCTGTAAACATATCATTTACGTAAATTAGAAAGAGGATTGGTCCCAGCACCGATCCTTGAGGTACTCCACTTGTTACTGTTCGCCAGTCCGACTTTTCGCCCCTTACCATTACCCTCTGGCTCCTTCCTGTTAGGTAGTTATTCACCCATACTAGGGCCTTTCCGCTTACTCCTGCCTGCCTCTCAAGTTTGTATAGCAGTCTCATGTGCGGTACCGTATCAAAGGCCTTTTGGCAGTCAAGAAATATGCAGTCTGCCCAGCCTTCTCTGTCCTGCCTTATCCTTGTTACTTTATCATAGAATTCTAAAAGGTTTGTTAGGCATGATTTCCCTGTCCAGAACCCATGTTGGTGCTTGTTTACAAACCCAATGCTCTCCAGGTGTTCAACAAGTCTTAGCCTAATTATTCTTTCAAGTATTTTGCAGGGGATGCTTGTCAGTGATACGGGTCTGTAGTTAAGTGCCTCCTCCCTATCACCTTTTTTGAAAATCGGTACGACATTTGCCTCCTTCCAGCAACTGGGCAATTCTCCCGACATAAGTGACTCATTAAAGATCATTGCCAGAGGCACGCTGAGAGCCTGCGCTGCGTGTGTGTGTGTGTGTGTGTGTGTGTACACGTGCCTTCCTGTGTGAACAAACATAACTGTGTACATACACCATGATTTCTATATACTCACCTAGCTGTACTTTGAGGGGTTGAGCATCAGCTCTTGGGCCACGTCTTACCTATCATTAGTAGTTTAATCCAATGACTATATATTTCCTAGCTGTTCTCACCGGGACTCTAATATAGGTCGATTACATTTGTAATCCAAACGAAGGGTAACATATTTGTACCCGAGGGCGCGGTACTCCCTCTGTACCACAGGTACTCTAGGACCCACCACGAAACGGTACTTCCTCTGTCCCCTCAAGAACAAGGTACTCTGTACCTCCCAGTTCACCCTAAAGTGATCTTACGCCTTGGGTTCTCTCTAATTTAAAGTTTAACATTTATCTCACAAGAGGTAAGTATAGGACAGGAAACTCAGGGAGCACCGCTCCTGTGCCAAGTAAGTCCACTACGGGCTCACCATAGCCCGTGCTACTTGCCCCGCTCCTGTGCCGGGTAAGTTACGGGCTCACCATAGCCCGTGCTACTTGCCCCGCTCCTGTGCCGGGTAAGTTACGGGCTCACCATAGCCCGTGCTACTTGCCCCGCTCCTGTGCCAGGTAAGTTACGGGCTCACCATAGCCCGTGCTACTTGCCCCGCTCCTGTGCCGGGTAAGTTACGGGCTCACCATAGCCCGTGCTACTTGCCCCGCTCCTGTGCCGGGTAAGTTACGGGCTCACCATAGCCCGTGCTACTTGCCCCGCTCCTGTGCCGGGTAAGTTACGGGCTCACCATAGCCCGTGCTACTTGCCCCGCTCCTGTGCCGGGTAAGTTACGGGCTCACCATAGCCCGTGCTACTTGCCCCGCTCCTGTGCCGGGTAAGTTACGGGCTCACCATAGCCCGTGCTACTTGCCCCGCTCCTGTGCCGGGTAAGTTACGGGCTCACCATAGCCCGTGCTACTTGCCCCGCTCCTGTGCCGGGTAAGTTACGGGCTCACCATAGCCCGTGCTACTTGCCCCGCTCCTGTGCCGGGTAAGTTACGGGCTCACCATAGCCCGTGCTACTTGCCCCGCTCCTGTGCCGGGTAAGTTACGGGCTCACCATAGCCCGTGCTACTTGCCCCGCTCCTGTGCCGGGTAAGTTACGGGCTCACCATAGCCCGTGCTACTTGCCCCGCTCCTGTGCCGGGTAAGTTACGGGCTCACCATAGCCCGTGCTACTTGCCCCGCTCCTGTGCCGGGTAAGTTACGGGCTCACCATAGCCCGTGCTACTTGCCCCGCTCCTGTGCCGGGTAAGTTACGGGCTCACCATAGCCCGTGCTACTTGGAACTTGTTCCGAGTAGATGAATCTATAACAACAACAACGACAGGAAACGTCTGAGGTTCTTGAGGACCCTTGTGTCTAATAGCCCAACCACTTGGGCTGGACGGTAAGACGACGATCTCCCTCCTTGCAGGTCGGTGTTCAATCCCCGACCGTCCATAAGTGACTGGGCACCATTCTTTCCGTTTCCATCCTAAATCCTTATCCTCTTATCCCTTCCAAGTGCTGTATAGGCGTAATGGCTTGGTGCTTTCTCCTGATACTTAATTACCCAGCGTCTAACATACTACCATAACTAATTTCAGAGTATACGGGATTATCTCCCATAGTTACCCCCTGGAGTGAGCATACACAACATCCCGTTTTCTGTTGTTAGCATTTTAGGTTCCCCACTAAATAATTCATTTTGAGAATCTCAACAGCTTTATAATAATTAAAAGGGGAAAAAAAATGACTAATATTTTCTTCATACAAATGAATAAAAATGTATAATTTTGGTTTAGAGTAAAAATTGTATTCTAAGAATAATATCAGTCTGAATCAACACCTAAAGCATACTTGTTGGTTGGTCAGTATAAGGGGTGTTGTGGGGGGCCTAATAACCCTTCCTGGGGCTGATAAACCTAAGTACCAAACACACACCGAAACTACGACGTTGGAATTCGAACAAGTTTTGACACTTCCTAACCAGTTATAACAACCAATATAGCAAGTTGTAACAACGTTCTAATACGTCATCAACACGTTAAGCCAAGATGTAACAACTTTATTAAAAGTTGTAACAAGCGGAAAATAGAGACAGTTTCGGTTTCTGTTTCCAGGGAAGTACCAAACTATCTTGCGACCGTCCAAGAGAACCCACAATTTATAAATTCAAATAACCAGCCAATATACCAAGATAACATATGTCTCAGTTCTTTCACTAAGTCTGGATCACGTTGCGTCACCTCCACCAGTTTCCACTCACACTCCAGAATCCGGACCAATCCGAAAACGCACGCTGCTGGATGTGAAGGAGCGGGCAGAAGACACGTGGCTCGTTAACGGCCATAAAAGCGATACACAACAAAAGATTAATCTGCAGGGTTAGTTATTAAACAATTGTGTATGCCAGAGTACCCCGTGAATAGTGTGGGCATCGCGCTTATGTTGGAATTACGGCAAAGGCTTTCATTCAATGTAAAGAAAAAAACCGTGCAATGGGAGCTTCGTTGCATCAAAAACGTTGCTGCATACTCGGCCGCTATTGGGAAACATTTATGTGGGTTAAATCCCGGTTTAATTGCACAAGACTAATGACCTGTAACCAGGGGTCCGGCTGGAGGCTTGGAGTCTATGCTTAAACTTTGCGATGTTTGATCCTATATAAACTCATTGTTTTTGTATGTGCAGGCATGGGTATTAGAAATGTGTATGGGTGTGTGTATGCGAGATTATGAGTGTGTCTGTGTATGTGTGGATGAGAGAGTGTTTGTATATGTATATGAGTGTGTATGTGTTTGGACGATTCCTCCTGTCTCCTCACTTGAGAATGAACCATATAGATTCGAAACGTTGTGTAAATTATAATAAGTGTAATACACTCTACAGTTAATTTGTATTCTTTTAGTCAAGCTGGAATATGACATTCGGAGAAATCCACTTCTAATTAAACCAAGATAGAAGAGTACTAGTCAGAGGGATAAAAGTCCTATACAAGAAAATAATAAACACGGAATATATATATATATATATATATATATATATATATATATATATATATATATATATATATATATATATATATATATAAATATATATATATATATATATATATATATATATATATATATATATATATATATATATATATATATATATATATATATATATATATATAGGCAGCTCAAATCCATATAAGAGCCTCCAAATATATTTCTGAATCTCCATATAAGCCTTAAAACATGTCCAAACTTAAGTAATCCAGCTTAAAACCTGTCTCCAAACCCTAATAATATCCCTTCAAACTAACTTCCCCAAAATACACACCCACTTTAAATCAAACCCCAAAAACTACCTAAAAACCCCTTCAAAACTTCCCCTGAATCCTCAAAAAACTCATCAAAACTCATCTCAACCGGACTCACAACTCATGTCGAGAGTGACGGTGGCGGCGACGGGAACGGAGAGGTTGGAGTTCGAGGCCTGACAGGTGAGGACGCGGTAGAGGAAGTCCCTGGTGAGTGAGGGGAGGGTGAGGGAGTTGCTGGTCACTTCCCCTCGCTTCACTTCAATAAGGTCATCCAGCAGGGACTCCTCGTGGTACCATGACACTGTAGGGCGGGGCCGGCCTGGGGGACGAGACGAAGGAGATGAGAGAGATCAGAGGGGAGAGAGAGAGAGAGAGAGAGAGAGAGAGAGAGAGAGAGAGAGAGAGAGAGAGAGAGAGAGAGAGAGAGAGAGAGAGAGAGAGAGAGAGAGAGGAGAGAACGAAGATGAGAGGAGAGAACGAAGATGAGAGTAGAGAGAGAGAGAGACAGAGAGAACGAAGATGAGAGTAGAGAGAGAGAAATTATAATAATCAGCGATCAGGAGAGATATGAGAACAGATACAAGAAGATAAAAGATAGTTAGAAGACAGGAGGTAAGATGACAGAGATAATACAAGCGAAGATAAAAAATACGAGATAAGAGAACAGGAAAGAAGAGATAAAAGGAGAGACAGAGATATACAAGATAATAAGGACAATAAACCAGAAATAAGAGAAACAACGTTAAAAATTATAGTTATAACCATACATTAAACGAAGCATCAAAATTAATATTTGTGTAAAATTTTGTGATATTTAAAATACACAACAAGACGTAAATAACAATAATAAAAATAATAATAATAATAATAATAATAATAATAATAATAATAATAATGCAAAAATAAATACAAAATATAAAAATATTAAAATCAATTATACAAGATAAGGAGGAGGAGAAAACCCCTGTATTTCCCTCTTTTTCACCTTTAAGACTAAGTTACCTGTCTAACTCAATTAACCTGCCAGTCTAAAGACCATGATAAGGCTAAGCCCGCAAGTGCTTAACGGAATCAGTAAAAGTAACTTGCGGTCACACCAGTTAGTAATACCAGTTTTTATTGACATTAAAGATACTTTACTGACACGGCTAAGCTACTCCTCCCCTGGCACTGCACCCCCCCCCCCTGATACTCTCCTGACACCGCCAAGTTTACCCTGACACCGCCAATATGAGGTAGAGGCATGTAAGGTGTACCTAGCATCTCGGTTTACATAAAATGAGAGTTTATACTTAGTTCACGAGTGGAATATATTTGTTAGTTTACCGGTAAGCTGCTGTAGCGGCCTTGCCAACACTTCAGAGGTTGATAGGCTTTAAACCTCCAGAGGTTGATAGGCTTTAAACCTCCAGAGGTTGATAGGCTTTAAACCTCCAGAGGTTGATAGGCTTTAAACCTCCAGAGGTTGATAGACTTTAAACCTCCAGAGGTTGATAGGCTTTAAACCTCCAGAGGTTGATAGGCCTTAAACCTCCAGAGGTTGATAGGCCTTAAACCTCCAGAGGTTGATAGGCTTTAAACCTCCAGAGGTTGATAGGCTTTAAACCTCCAGAGGTTGATAGGCTTTAAACCTCCAGAGGTTGATAGGCTTTAAACCTCCAGAGGTTGATAGGCTTTAAACCTCCAGAGGTTGATAGGCTTTAAACCTCCAGAGGTTGATAGGCCTTAAACCTCCAGAGGTTGATAGGCTTTAAACCTCCAGAAGTTGATAGGCCTTAACCCAACACGAAGTTATCCAAAACAGAACCCATAAATGAGATCAATAGGCCTAATTGAGGATACCTCTGAGGCCACGAGACCTACTCAAGCATAACACCCCCGTAACTAAAAATCTACCTCGATGTTCAAAGGGTTCGAATCTCAAACAAACCCCACCCCACCCAATCACTCAGCTTCATAGAAAACGTAAGACATTTGCCAGCCGTTACTCTCCATAGGATGGATGTGTGACGTTAGCTACCGCAACGTGAAAAACGCGACCTATTAAGAGGACGGTATTAAGGGTAGAGAGAGACACTAGAGTATGAAGGGGGATCGAACCTGCGTCACGGGGGCACGGAGCAGCATGCAGGTGGCCAGTGGTGACGTAGGCAGGACGGACGGACGCTCAAAAGTGCCTCTCTCGTTACCAATGTTAACGAACGAGTCATCAAGATTCTCCCACGCCCACTTTTTTCGTTAATTATCGAACCATCGCTGGCTTGGTGATGATAGTTGGGCTTCGTGTTTATTATGAGGGGGGATACGAAGGGAGGGAGTTGGATGGGGTGGGAAAGAGGAGGGGGGGGGGGGGGAGGGGAGGGGGCATTGGGATGTGGTCGCAAAATAGGGGGAGAGGGGGGGGGGGGATTGTTGGGATTGGGTGGTAATGGGTCTGTGTTTGTGCTTTTGTGTATGTGTGTGTGTACTTACCTAGTTGTACTTGCGGGAGGTTGAGCTTCGACTCTTTAGTCCCGCCTCTCAACTGATTCCTGAGCCTACTGGGCTCTATCATATCTACATTTGAAACTGTGTATGGAGTCAGCCTCCACCACATCACTGCCTAATGCATTCCATCTGTAAACTACTCTGACACTGAAAAAGTTCTTTCTAACGTCTCTGTGGCTCATTTAGGTACTCAGTTTCCACCTGTATCCCCTTGTTCGTGTGCCACCAGTGTTGAATAGTTTATCCTTATCTACCCTGTCAATTCCTCTGAGAATTTTGTAGGTAGTGATCATTTCTCCCCTTACTCTTCTGTCTTCCAGTGTCGTGAGGTGCATCTCACGCAGCCTTTCGTAACTCATGCCTGTGTGTGTGTGTGTGTGTGTGTGTGTGTGTGTGTGTGTGTGTGTGTGTGTGTGTGTGTGTGTGTGTGTGTGTGTGTGTATTCACCTAGTTGTGCTTGCGGGGGTTGAGCTCTGCTCTTTCGACTCCGCCTCTGTCAATCAACTGTTACTAACTACAATTCCCCCCACCCCCCATCCCACACACACACCAGGAAGCAGCCCGTGACAGCTTACTAACTCCCACGTACTTATTTACTGCTAGGTAACAGGTTCATTAGGTGAAAGAAACACTGCCCATTGTTTCCCGCCGGCGCCCGGAATCGAACCCGGGACCACAGGATCACGCATCCAGCGTGCTGTCCGTTCAGCCACCGGCCCCCCCTACGTGTGCGTGTGTGTGTGTGTGCGTGCGTGCGTGCGTGCGTGTGTGTACGCACGCACCTGTGTGCTTTGTAAAACGGTGCCCATATTTGGCCAGTTTCGGAACTTAACCCTGAAAAGACTCGACGTTACGAAGATAGAGAGACAGAAACACCGACAGACACAGAGGACAGGAAGAGAGACAGACAGACAGACAGACAGACAGACAGACAGACAGACAGACAGACAGACAGACAGACACAAACAAACAGACCAGCCTGGCCTTCATCCCGAGGGCTTACAGACGGGATCTACAACCATTACCGGACACCAAAAACACCTTTTAACAAGGGCTTGGACACCACCCCTTCACACTACCGACGGGTGCCTAATGGTCCAACCAGGCTGAGGTCAACACTCTGAATACCTGATTGGAATCGGAAGGGAGAGAGGGGGGGGGGGGTAAGCATGGGGGTTAGTGGGGGAGGGGATGGGTAAGAGGGGAGGCATAAACAGTTGGAGATTGATGGGGGAGTGGGATATAGGGAAGGAAAGATGGGGGAGTAAAGGGGCAATGGTAATAGGTGAGATGGGTAGGGGAGGGGTAAGAGGAGAAGCAAATAGGGGGAGGAGGAATTGGATTAAATGGTATAGGGATTAGACGAAAGAGAGGAGGGAAGGAATGGGGGAGTGAGAGGGAGAGAGGGAGAGAGGGAACAAGAGTAAGGTGGGAAGGGTAGGGAGGATCTCTCTCCCTCTCTCCCTCTCTCCCTCCCTCCCTCCCTCCCTCCCAATCTCTCTCTCTCTCTCTCTCTCTCTCTCTCTCTCTCTCTCTCTCTCTCTCTCTCTCTCTCTCTCTCTCTCTCTCTCTCTCCCTCTCTCTCTCTCTCTCTCTGTATAATAACGAATACTAATCGGCCAATTTAATCACTGAACAGTCATATTGCATTTAATTAATTTTCTGGTGATCAATCACAAATTAATTGCCTCATTTGCTGATTAACAACATAAAAAACAAAAGAATTTGATGTACTGATTAGTGACTGTTAAGCGCTCGTTTTGATGGTTGATCAACCACACGTTGATCACGTATTCTGTCGTATGATTAATTATACTCGCATAACTTCTACCGGTTTCTGATCAGTTACGTACTAATCATTCAGTCTTTTGACTGGTGAAGCACGCTAAACTGTCTCTGTTCTGATCAATGCACACTAAAAAATCTCTATTCTGATCAATTCACATTCAACATTCTCTATTCTGATCAATTACACGAGCATAACATTCCCCGTGTTTGACTAATCACATATTAATCACTATATTGTTCAACTACATTATTGATTTTATTCATTGATCCGTCCCATTAATCACATGATTCGCATGCACGAAAATTTCCCCGATTCACGAATCAACTAAAGAGCTCAACAAGCCACACAACGAGACCAAGATTCGCCAATCATTTACATACTCACAAACGAAACTCGTTTCCTCAGTCAATCACACCTCAATCAATCATCAATCATGGCGGCTTTGTTTACTAATCAGTTTATGATCCACAGCATTATTATACGAGCTTGTTTCTGACAAAAATAATGACCTTTGGGTTGTAGATAGTTTCCAAGCTCGTGAACTGGTTAATAACTACATATAACTAAGCCCCTATGATCCGGGAAAGATGTAAATGTTTCGCTGATCCTTTGTCATGGGGAAAAACAATTTAGCCTCGTCTGTGCCGCCGGCGATTTGGGTCCTAACTGCCACTTAGGCTGAACATAAAGGAGCAAAATGCCATAAGATAAGGGTTATCTGGCAGCGTCTAATTCGCTAATCAAGTAAAGTGATCAATAATCCACAAGATGCCACATGCGGGTGATCAAGTGCCAATTTATTGTGATTAATTCGCTCAATATGTTAGTGACCGGGACGGCTTAATGATCGTGTATTCCTCCACCAGATCCAATTAATCATTAATTGCCTGAACTCGGTAATTAATGTATTTTGTGCCAGACAATATGTATATATAACATAGTATTGACTACAGTGTTCTGAATGACGTAGTGTATGTGTTTGTTGTATTTGTTCTGCTCTTGTTATCGTCCTTGTTGTAATTGCTCTGATTATTAGCGTTCTAATTATTATTAATGTTTTAATATTAATCTAAACATATTGAGATAATGACATGTTAATTTATTTATTCCTCGTGTTTCCTTGTTCTATAAGGAACTGAAGGAGGACAAGTTATTGACACGAAATTGTTGCACAATACTTGTAATTATTGATCAATTTAATCATTTAAGGCCAATATTTAGTCTCTAAACCAATAGTTAGTTTAAGGCCAATATTTAGTCTCTAAACCAATAGTTAGTTTAAGGCCAATATTTAGTCTCTAAACCAATAGTTAGTTTAAGGCCAATATTTAGTCTCTAAACCAATAGTTAGTTTAAGGCCAATATTTTAGACTTGCATGCTGTTGGCTTACATATTCAATGTTGTATTTAAGTAGATAATAACCTAATTATACACATAAGTGTATATTGGCTTAGTAGAAACCAAACTCGTGAACAGGACACAACATTCTTGACCTTTGCAAAGGAAACATTGACTTCCACACATACATAAAATTCCACACTTTTGCAAATCATTATGTCACACATAACTGGCTGTGTGTGTGTGTGTGTGTGTGTGTGTGTGTGTGTGTGTGTGTGTGTGTGTGTGTGTGTGTGTGTGTGTGTGTGTGTGTGTGTGTGACAGGAATCGTATGTCACACACAAATTATTTATGTGTTGTGTTGTACACAAGTATTACACAACTGGGTTATCTTGAGGTTATCTTGAGATGATTTCGGGGCTTTAGTGTCCCTGAACTAGCACCCAGGGTGACCCGCACCTAGCACCCAGGGTGCTGGGTGCTAGATGTTAGATGCTGGGTGCTGGGTGCTGGGTGCTGGGTGCTGGGTGCTGGGTACTGGGTGCTGGGTGCTGGGTGCTCAGACGACCATTTGTTGCCTCAAGTGCCTGAATTCTCTCTCTCTCTCTCTCTCTCTCTCTCTCTCTCTCTCTCTCTCTCTCTCTCTCTCTCTCTCTCTCTCTCTCTCTCTCTCTCTCTCTCTCTCTCTCTCTCTCTCTCTCTCTCTCTCTCTCTCTCTCTCTCTCTCTCTCTCTCTCTCTCTCTCTCTCTCTCTCTCTCTCTCTCTCTCTCCCTCTCTCTCTCTCTGTCTCTCTCTCTGTCTCTCTCTCTCTCTCTCTCTCTCTCTCTCTCTCTCTCTCTCTCTCTCTCTCTCTCTCTCTCTCTCTCTCTCTCTCTCTCTCTCTGTCTCTCTCTCTCTCTCTCTCTCTCTCTCTCTCTCTCTCTGTCGATATCTCTTTATTCTCTTTATTCCTCAGTTTGTATTGTAAACTATATGTCTCATCGAATCTTTCTTTGCCTATGGCGTTCTCATCTCTTTATTTATATCTGTCTTTCTCTGTCTCTCTGCCTCTCTTATTTCCTCATCTCACTATTTCTCTGTCTCATCAGCTTTATATCTATCGCTGGTTCTGTCTGTCTCTGCACCTTTCTGTCCCACGCTCTCTCTTCTGTCAATCAAAGCCTATCAAGTACAAGTTACGAAGTGGATTCAAGTATAGAGCTCTTCAAGGTCTAACTTAAATATCCTCTCCATTTGAGGCAATGTTTGTAATTATTTCGTAAAGACAATTAGATCTTCCCTCTAATGGGGGCCTCGTAGCCTGGTGGGGGCCTCGTAGCCTGGTGGATAGCGCGCAGGACTCGTAATTCTGTGGCGCGGGTTCGATTCCCGCACGAGGCAGAAACAAATGGGCAAAGTTTCTTTCACCCTAAGTGCCCCTGTTACCTAGCAGTAAATAGGTACCTGGGAGTTAGTCAGCTGTCACGGGCTGCTTCCTGGGGGTGGAGGCCTGGTCGAGGACCGGGCCGCGGGGACACTAAAGCCCCGAAATCATCTCAAGATAACCTTCCCTCTAGCGAAATACAGTAATACGTATATTTTGTGTAGGTTTAATTTTAAGCTTCCGGAACCGGTTGTAAAGCCGGTTAGTAGTCTTCTGGGAACTGCTTTCGCGGAAAATCATGGATTATATTTTCTATTTGCAGTTTTTTTTCTTTGGGTTGATAAAGCGGCGAGTTTATGAGTATTACCGAACCTTCCTCGTTCGTATCTCGTGATTGTCTGAGCCAATCAACGATGATGGGGGGGGGACATGGGGGGGTATTATATCAGAGAAAAGGGATGCCAGCCAATCAGATCGTGGTAGCCTCATTTCTCAATGTGCTATAGCAATGGGGGAGAGTGCTCGAGCACTCAGTCTACTCAGAGTGCGCATGGGAGGCAGACAGACCCTTCCTGATTAGCTGTCTGATTTCCCGGTCTCTATTTGACACATAAACTGCAAGCTGAGAGCCCACTCTGATGGGACTGATGGAACAGTGGACTTGAGAAGAAAATACAGAGCAGTAGGCTCAGAACCCTTAAAAGTGCCCAACACCCGAAGTAGACCGAATACCCTAAACCCGGAGCAGACCAAATACCCTAAACCCGAAGCAGACCGAATACCCTAAACCCGAAGCAGACCGAATACCCTAAACCCGAAGCAGACCGAATACCCTAAACCCGAAGCAGACCGAATACCCTAAACCCGAAGCAGACCGAATACCCTAAACCCGAAGCAGACCGAATACCCCTGAAAAATCTCAATTAATCATTAATAGCCAATGTTTGTGGGTCTTACAAACCCTACAAATACAACAACAATTGCTGACCACGAAAGCCCTTTTAATGGAAGAGATGAAGCATCGTACCTCACTAACAACACAATTGATGCCATCGATAATTACACGATGTAAACAATCATTGCCAGACCTCGCCATTTGGTGTTCAAAAGACGCTTCCAAAATTATTTGATATTTGTTGACTCAGTTATGTAATAACCCCCCCCCCCTCATCTACAACCCCCCCCCCCCCCATCTACAACCCCCCCCATCTACAACCCCCCCCCCCTCTCTCTCTCTCCACTCGAGCTCATTAGCTACACTTTGTGATTTAGAGTGAACTATCGGCCGATTGAACGTGATTGACGAACGCATTTTATTGTTCAAATTGAACACTTTTCCAGCTATTTTTTGTTTTTCTTTTGTTTGGGGGCATGCACACTGAAATAATCATACCAGCTGAATAAAGGTAAAGCGTATATACGATATATATATATATATATATATATATATATATATATATATATATATATATATATATATATATATATATATATATATATATATATATATATATATATATATATGCGAACAAGGCTGAATGGTCCCCAGGACATATGCAACTGAACCCCCCCCCCTTTTTTATATATATATATATATATATATATATATATATATATATATATATATATATATATATATATATATATCGTGCCTATAATAGCCAGAACGGCACTTCTTGGCCTAGTATGCAAGGTCCGATGTGCCTAACAGGCAGAATGATTTTCGTTATTTTCAATTATTTCTTTCCAGTTTGGTTCTTTTCTCTTGACCCCCCCCCCCCATGACGTGTTGTAAACGTTCCATCACCGCCTATGGAGATCACTTCTGACCTCTCACTTACACCTACAATATCAACCAGCACATGCACGTTGCTCAGCTCATCTGCAACACACGAGTTAGCCTTTTAATCATTACTCTTAGCTCTCAATCACCCCCCTCTTCAAGCTCAAGCCAAATTACTCAGCATTGCTCATAATTATAGTTAAACGTCTCAGAATGAGTTTTTTAAGTCTTGAATTACACTCTCGCGTCTCCCCAACCGACACACTCTGGTTATGTCTTGCTAATTAAGTGGTAAACATCGTCGTGTTAAACCACTCTACTCTCCCAGGGGTTCGTGTGGAATACACACTTATATATCTAAGTGCTGCCACTTAGTGAAGACGCTCGCTCACTTAAAAGTGTTAAGTTGCGCTGATATGCTATCATCAGTCTTCTGGTTTAAATGGCTGAGAGTCGGGAGTCTAAAGAGCGCTCTCTCTCTCTCTCTCTCTCTCTCTCTCTCTCTCTCTCTCTCTCTCTCTCTCTCTCTCTCTCTCTCTCTCTCTCTCTCTCTCTCTCCCAACTCTCTCTTGGTACTAAGGTAAATGTTTTTGTTAGATGTTTTTGCGAGAGAGAGAGAGAGAGAGAGAGAGAGAGAGAGAGAGAGAGACCACATACCAACATACCAACAGTAATATTGATATATTACCCGTAACGTTCACACAGAAATATTATCTCCAATAGCTTCACAAACGGGCTCTGGGGAACGCTTCTAAATAACGTTTTCAATATTTCATACATTAATGTTCATACATCAGTGTGGTCTCTGTCGCCCCTGAAGCCTAGGAGGGAAGCACAAGCAATTGTGTGTGTGTGTGTGTGTGTGTGTGTGTGTGTGTGTGTGTGTGTGTGTGTGTGTGTGTGTGTGTGTGTGTGTGTGTGTGTGTGTGTGTGAGCGTGTGTGTGTGTGTGTGTGTGTGTGAGCGTGTGTGTGTGTGTGTGTGTGTGTGTGTGTGTGTGTAAGACTTCACGCGTTTAGACCAGTCTTGGAGCAAGCAAATTGACATTTTCTAGCTTTATCTAAATTTACTTGTTAAAGGAAGGGGTTCCTAGCCAGGGCTGCATACTTCAACACTGGTCCTGAGCGCAGGAGCGACTAACAACAGGAACCGGCTACGAAGAGACCCTCGAGGCCAGCCCAAAGCCCAACTTCAAAATCAAAACGACCCAATCCAAGGGGGTCATAAAGGTCATTGTATCAATGAACCACAGGGAGGAGCGCAGAGATTACTCGAATTTACCTGAGAACCACTAACACTAGTGGCCTCGACGAGGACAGAAAGCCGTCGGCTTGTCGAATTTCCCCTCCCCCCCCCACCACCACCGCCTTGATGAATTTATGAACTTGATGAATAATGACTCAACTTGCTAAGCTGACTTTAAAATTACATCCAGGTAAAAATTCAAAGATAAAAAAAAAAAACGCTGATATTTTTCCCACGTGCACGCTGGACTTGTGATCCTGTGGTCCTGGGTTCGATCCCAAGCGCCGGCGAGAAACAATGGGCATAGTTTCTTTCACCCTATGCCCCTGTTACCTAGCAGTAAAATAGGTATCTGGGTGTTAGTCAGCTGTCACGGGCTGCTTCCTGGGGGTGGAGGCCTGGTCGAAGACCGGGCTGCGGGGACACTAAAAAGTCCCGAAATCATCTCAAGATAACCTCAAGATAATCCACCTGCACCTCAGTGTGTGTACGTGGGGGACCATACCCCCGTAGTCATGTACATGATTGGGCAACAATAGGCTGACGAAGTATA
>NC_091201.1:30475065-30512565 GCF_040958095.1 Procambarus clarkii
TACCACACCATCAATCACCTGAACCATCTAAAGGATTGACTTCAGTCATATGTCTTTATTGGTTCCCTGGTAGTGGCAGCTACTCCCCCCCCCCATTCTTCTTCACCATCACTCCATCCTCCTCTTCACCATCACTACTCCACGGCTTCTCAACCCCTCCGCCACCATTACTTCAAACAGTGTTTTACAGGGTTATACATACAATTTTGTATCCAAATTTTCATCCAAAATTACAAATATATTATATTTTCAATAATATGTTATTTGGAAATAACATATTTCCAAAAGTGAGTCAGTCCATAAAATTTCTGACTTAGGTACTAAAAGCTATCATGTTCGTAAAGACCTTTCAAGTATGTTTATAGAGATAAGAAAGAAAGAAAGAGATAAAAAATCTCAAAGGGATAGAGTAGCTTAGGCTATTTCTACCCCTCTACCCCCCTCACGTAAAGACCTTATTTAAATCGAAGTTATCCTTCGATCTCAGATGTGTTCTAGCCAGTCCTTTAAGGTAATCGAGCTGTAATGTTCGAGACGTGGGAAATACCTAACCGTAATCCTCAGCACTGTGAGCACATGGGGTATCTCCAACCACACACACACACACACACACACACACACACACACACACACACACACACACACACACACACACACACACACACACACACACACACACACTTGTTGCAAATTGCATTCGCCATAATGCATCATCGTCAATGTCAAACTAGTTCACTTTAAGCGACATCACTCTATTGATAACCAATTTCTTGCAGTCTCCTCATTAAAGTCTTGTGGGGGAAGCATCTCGTAATGCTAATTTGAGAAGTTTAAGACATCACTTCTCGACTCAGTTAACACATTAATTTCGTCTCCGGCAAATAGGTCTTTAGACATATAACTTACTGGACGATAAAGTTGTCTCGGTCTTTCTAAATTATAATGATTTTTCATTAACTTTTGAAGTTTGATTTAGTTTTTTAGGAAATATTTGGCAAAGTATTTTCTTGAGTACTAATGTCAAAGTATTTTGAGATTGATTGAGTACCGTATATATATATATATATATATATATATATATATATATATATATATATATATATATATATATATATATATATATATATATATATATTAGTATATTTTGGTAGCAGTCTTTCCTGTAGACATATATTATTAAATATGACCGAAAAAGTAAGATTAATAATTCTAACACGAATTTTCTCAATCTTTCGTACATTATGCTTCACTGTTGGAGGTAAATCAAAAATCACTTCTCCAAAATTCATTTTTATTTCTAGTCTGACGCGACACGGGCGCGTTTCGTAAAACTTATTACATTTTCAAAGACTTCACAAATACACAACTGATTAGAACTTGCGTTTCCCTGATTTTATATCTACATTTGAGTGAGGTGGGAAGGGTGATGTGGCATTACATTTGAGTGAGGTGGGAAGGATGATGTGGCATTAACACAAGACAGAACACTAGAGGATATTAATAGGGTATTAAAAGTATCAACACAAGACAGAACAGAAACAATGGGTATTGAATAGAAGTGTTTGTAGAAAGCCTATTGGTCCATATTTCTTGATGCTTCTATATTGGAGCGGAGTCTTGAGGTGGGTAGAATATAGTTGTGCAATAATTGGCTGTTGATTGCTGGTGTTGACTTCTTGATGTGTAGTGCCTCGCAAATGTCAAGCCGCCTGCTGTCGCTGTATCTATCGATGATTTCTGCCGATGATTATCGATGAGATGGGCACATGTATAAGCAAGTAGATGGGGTCGCCATGGGTTCTCCCCTAGGTGTCCTGTTTGCAAACTTCTACATGGGTACCATCGAGCAAAAAGTCTTAGTCGACATGAACTTGAAACCGGCCATATACTGCAGGTATGTTGACGACATTTTTACACAGGTACCTGATGTCAGACATCTGCAGGAGCTGAAGGAGGCATTTGAGCAGAGTTCCGTGCTGCGTTTCACTTACGAGACGGAAAAGGATGGGAAGCTGCCTTTTCTAGATGTAACAGTCATGGAAAAGGGCGGAGGTTTCCACACTGCAGTCTACACAAAGGAAACAAACATAGGAATGTGCCTAAATGCCAACAGCGACTGCCCTGACAGGTACAAGAGGAGTGTTGTTAACGCATACGTCGACCGTGCTCTCAGCCACAGCTCAGAATGGAAGCAAGTCGACGAAGAACTCTGTAGGGTAAGGCAGGTTCTAGTCAATAACGGCTTCTCCAATGGTTTCATCGAAGACATCATAAGAAGGAAAGTGAAAAGCCATGCAACCTCCGAAGAGACAACTAACACAACACCTATACCCCCTATTAGACTATTTTACAGGAACTTCTTTTCCACAGCTCATAAAACAGAGGAAAGGGTCCTGAAAGATATTGTTAATAGAAACGTTATCCCTACAGACAAAAATCAGAGGATACAACTGACGATTTACTATAAAACCAGAAAAACGGCCATCCTACTCATGAGAAACTCTCCAGACACGAAACAGAACGCTTTAAAAGAGACTAACGTCGTCTATGCCTTCAAATGCCCACTTGGGGACTGTAAGCTCCAAAAAACCCAGTATATAGGCAAGACAACAACATCTCTTTCTAGGCGTTTAACGATGCATAAACAGCAGGGCTCCATTAAGGAACATATAATCTCTTCCCATAACCAAACCATCGCCAGAGAAATCCTAGTAAACAACACAGAAATCATCGATAGATACAGCGACAGCAGGCGGCTTGACGTTTGCGAGGCACTACACATCAAGAAGTCAACACCAGCAATCAACAGCCAATTATTGCACAACTATATTCTACCCACCTCAAGACTCCGCTCCAATATAGAAGCATCAAGAAATATGGACCAATAGGCTTTCTACAAACACTTCTATTCAATACCCATTGTTTCTGTTCTGTCTTGTGTTGATACTTTTAATACCCTATTAATATCCTCTAGTGTTCTGTCTTGTGTTAATGCCACATCATCCTTCCCACCTCACTCAAATGTAATGCCACATCACCCTTCCCACCTCACTCAAATGTAGATATAAAATCAGGGAAACGCAAGTTCTAATCAGTTGTGTATTTGTGAAGTCTTTGAAAATGTAATAAGTTTTACGAAACGCGCCCGTGTCGCGTCAGACTAGAAATAAAAATGAATTTTGGAGAAGTGATTTTTGATTTACCTCCAACAGTGAAGCATAATGTACGAAAGATTGAGAAAATTCGTGTTAGAATTATTAATCTTACTTTTTCGGTCATATTTAATAATATATATATATATATATATATATATATATATATATATATATATATATATATATATATATATATATATATGTCGTACCTAGTAGCCAGAACGCACTTCTGAGCCTACTATGCAAGGCCCAATTTGCCCTAATAAGCAAAGTTTTCATGAAATAATTGTTTTTCGACTACCTAACCTACCTAACCTAACCTAACCTAACTTTTTTGGCTACCTAACCTAACCTAACCTATAAAGATAGGTTAGGTTAGGTTAGGTAAGGTTGGTTAGGTTCGGTCATATATCTACGTTAATTTTAACTCCAATAAAAACAAATGACATCATACATAATAAAATGGGTAGCTTTATCATTTCATAAGAAAAAAATAGAGAAAATATATTAATTCAGTAAAACTTGGCTTATTAGGCAAATCGGGCCTTGCATAGTAGGTTGAGAAGTGCGTTCTGGCTACTAGGTACGACATATATATATATATATATATATATATATATATATATATATATATATATATATATATATATATGTCGTACCTAGTAGCCAGAATGCACTTCTTGGCCTACTATGCAAGGCCCGATGTGCCTAATAAGCCAAGTTTTCCTGAATTAATATATTTACTATAGTTTTTTTCTTATGAAATGATAAAACAACCCTTTTCTCTATGTATGAGGTCAATTTTTTTTATTGTAGTTAAAATTAACGTAGATATATGACCGAACCTAACCACCCCTACCTAACCTAACCTAACCTATCTTTATAGGTTAGGTTAGGTTAGGTAGCCGAAAAAGTTAGGTTAGGTTAGGTTAGGTAGGTTAGGTAGACGAAAAACAATTAATTCATGAAAACTTGGCTTATTAGGCAAATCGGGCCTTGCATAGTAGGCTGAGAAGTGCGTTCTGGCTATTAGGTACGACATATATATATATATATATATATATATACTATATATTCTAACACTATATATATAGTGTTAGAATTATTAATCTTACTTTTTCGGTCATATTTAATAACATATATATATATATATATATATATATATATATATATATATATATATATATATATATATATATATATATATATATACTATATATTCTAACACTATATATATAGTGTTAGAATTATTAATCTTACTTTTTCGGTCATATTTAATAATATATATATATATATATATATATATATATATATATATATATATATATATATATATATATATATATATATATATATATATATATGTGAGGGTACCACCTCTGGTGCCAATGTGGGGACCCATAGCCTCGGAGAAGAAAATAAAAAGTATTCAGAGGAGACCTTGTGGTTTCTCACTGAACACTAATATTATCTTCTCCTACCACCCCCATTCTTTTGTATGTACACATATATATTTACTTTATTTGAACTTTGCTACAAAAAAGGAGCTACATATGGGTTACAAAGATGGTTATTATAGGTTGTCGAGTTCCTCCAGCTCCTCAGATGGCGGGCAGGAACCCTGGATGCAGTGCGCATTTCCCCTCTGTATCGCCACACTGAGGCGCTGGAAAAGAAAGCTTGCAGCTCTCGGGTCCCTTGTTGTTTCAATGAGCCTAGAACCCAGTTCCTTCAAAAAACTGGTAGCACTTTTACCCCAGGCGCCGAGTGTCTCAGAAGCAATGGGGACAAAATTGTAGTGGTGATCCAGTTCTCTATACTTACGGGATTTGGCTGCTTCCCTGTGGGTAGCAGCGCCACCTGGTTGTGCAACACTGAGGTTAATGTAGGTGTTAGCCAGGGTTGATACGCACGTGTAGTCCCATACCAACTGCTTGCCATTCTTCCAGGGGTTCACTGTGATACCATCTGGGCGACCAATAAGAGCATCAGAGTTACGGGGCGTTAGGTAACGGGGCTCTCTTTCAGCTGGGCATCCAGCTGTGGTGAGGCTCCTCTTGATGATGTCGTTAACTTCACTGTGCCTCGAGTGCCATCCCCCTGTGCTTTGGCAGAGTAGGCCATGGTGGCCGTACCTGTCAGCCACCACCTCGCCGCAAATACACCTATATCTGGTGTGGATTGGGGCAGCAAGGCGGAGGGCCACAGCAATTCGGAGGGCGTGTGGTGTGAGACGCGTGCCAGTTGCCGACATTGGGGTTGCTAACAGGAAATCCCCTGCATGTGGTGCTGCTACTGCTGTGAGGCGAGCAATGTCGTGTTGTGTTGTTGCAGCACCCAGGCACTCTGCAGCAACTTGGTCTACAATGGGACCATCCCAGCTGGATTGCTTGTGGGCTTTTGGGGATGGTGGTTGAGGTGATGGGCCTGCACGAGAGGCCCACTCTGTGGCATAGCGTGTAAAATTGGGATCATGTACACCTGCCAGCTGATGTAAGTGGGCAGGTAGAATTTCCTTCACAAGGTCGTCGGATGCTGATAAGGAGGACAGGAAGGCTGGAACAGCGATTTGCGTTGCTGTTCGAACTCCGAGGCCCCAAGTCTTACGGGAAGAGAGGCTTGTTTCCACTGTAGGTCATCAAGAGAGAGGTTAAGGGCTTTTTCTAGCATTGATTTCAGTAACCGGTCATACTCACTTAGTTTTTAGCTACTGTAAGATGGTGAACACCTCAGAAAGTAGGTTAACCTGGGGAGGGACAGACATCTGGTGATGAGGTAGAGTGCATCATGAGCATCAATATCCTCAATCCTCCCATCCATCCTCTTAAGGTCGGCGATTTTCTTATCAAGGACCTCATCGATGGCTTTCAACCCCAGGGGAGCTCCTAGGAGTGTGCTGTCTTCATGGCCTATATATATATATATATATATATATATATATATATATATATATATATATATATATATATATATATATATATATATATATATATATATATATATATATATATATTTATATAACCTAAAAGGGGTACCACCTCTGGTGCAAGGGTAGGGACCCATAGCCTCGGAGAAGAAAATAAAGAGTACTCAGAGAAGACCTTGTGGATCCTCACTGAACACTTTGATATATTTTCTCTTACCACCCCTATTCTTTGTGAATGTGTGTATATATATATCTAGGTTTTATTTTGAATTTTCATTACACAAAAAGGGTTACAACATTGGTTACATGCAGGGTACAAGGCTACTTGTCACAAGTTGTAGAGCTCCTCCAGCTCCTCAGATGGCGGGCAAGAGCCATGGATGCAGTGAGCATTTCCTCTCTGGATCGCCACACTAAGGCGCAGAAAGAGAATACTGGCGGCTCTAGGGGTCTCTAGTTGTTTCAATTAGCTTGGACCCTAGCTCTTTCAAAAAACAAGCAGCACTTTTACCTCAGGCACCATGTGTCTCTGAGGCAATGGGGACAAAATTGTAGTGGTGATCAAGGTCTCTGTATTTACGTGACTTGGCTGCTTCCCGGTGATTGGCAGCATCTCCTGCCTGTGCAGCATTTGCAACTCCAAATATATGCAGTGAGCCAGAATTCGGCTCAAAATTAACGCTCATGAATCAGATTTGCGATTTTTCCGTTATTTTGAAAACTGTACGGGGGTTTGGGTAAAATTTGACGCCACGCTGTTTTCACTAATTGCCATATTTTCGGTGTAACAAGTCGTAATTTACAACTCCAAATATATACAATTGGAAAGAAATCGGCTCAAAAATAACGCTCATGAGTCAGATTTCCCATATTTCCGTTATTTTGAAAACTGTAAGGATTTTGGGTAAAATTTGACCTATCGCTGTTTTAAATAATTTGCCATATTTTCGGTATAACAAGTCGTAATTTGCAACGACTTGTTATACGACTTTAAAGGTTATGGATCTCCTGAAGCTCCTCCGCTTCCGGACAAGACCCGAGGACGCAGCAGGCGTTTTCCCTCTGGATCGCCACACTGAGGCGCTGAAACAAAAAACTGGCAGCTCTTGGGTCTCGGGTGACGTCAATGAGGTTGGAGCCCAATTCCTTGAGAAATCCCAAGGCATTTCCACCCCAGGGGCCATGTGTCTCAGACGCTATGGGAACAAAAGTGTATTGACCTTCCAATCTCCTGTATTTGAGTAATGGTATTTCCCTGTGGTTGGCCGCCCCACCTGCTTGATCAGCACCGAAGTGTACATAGGTGTCAGCCAGGGTGGATACACATGTGTAGTACCACACCAATTGTTTGTTCCTTTTCCAGGGATATATAGTGATACCATCAGGGCGAAGTGCGGGGTCATCCGGGTTCTGGTCCACTAGGATGCGAGGTTCTCTCTCCGCTGGACACCTAGCTGAGACGAGGCTCCTCTTGATGATGTCATTGACCTCGTTGTGTCTTGCATGCCAGCCCTTTGTGCTTCCGCAATGCAACCCATGCAGTCCGTATTGGTCTGCTTCCACCCTGTTGCAAATACACTTGTATTCAGTGTGATTTGGGGCACCAAGGCGGAGGACCACTGCTACACGAAGAGATTCTGGATCTAGACACGTGCCTATTGCCGACATGGGATATATATATATATATATATTTATATATATATATTTATATATATATATATATATATATATATATATATATATATATATATATATATATATATATATATATATATATAGACATAAACATATAGATGTATGTATAGATAAATGCATATAGATCGATATATATATATATATATATTGATAGACTCTAGACATGACGAAGTCAATGACATCATTAAGAGCCTTGCCTCTGCATAGTGTCCTGCAGAGAGAGAGCCCCGCAATCTATTAAACCATAACTCTGCTAGCTTTGCCGGCCGACCAGGCAGAATCACATTGCACCCCTGAAAGGGTGGCAGACAGTTAGCATGGGACTATACTTGAGTATCCACCCTGGCAACCACATACATTGACCTCTCTGCTGGCACAGCAGGAGCCGCAGTGATACAAGAGAAAGATACAAGTCGACCAAGTACAGGGAATTAGATTACCGGTACAACTTCTCTTCCAATAGGATCTGAGACCCTAGGCCCATGGTGAGAGAGCGCAAGAAGGTTTCTTAAGGATCTTGGTTCCAAGCTCATTGACACTAAAAGAGACCCCTAAAGCGGCAAGTTTTCTGTTCCAGCGCCTCAGTGTCGCGATCCAGAGGGGGAATGCTCGCTGCATCCTCGGTTCCTGCCCGACGTCGGAGGAGTTCGAAGAAATCTACAGCCTCTAGAAAACAAACTTCCCCTTATTTCCTCTTAATGTTCTCTTTTTGTAAAAAGTCAGATATGTAACTGTATAACCTTGCATAATAAAGTGTACAATATATATATATATATATATATATATATATATATATATATATATATATATATATATATATATATATATATATATGTCGTACCTAGTAGCCAGAACGCACTTCTCAGCCTACTATGCAAGGCCCGATTTGCCTAATAAGCCAAGTTTTCATGAATTAATTGTTTTTCGACTACCTAACCTACCTAACCTAACCTAACCTAACTTTTTTGGCTACCTAACCTAACCTAACTTATAAAGATAGGTTAGGTTAGGTTAGGTAGGGTTGGTTAGGTTCGGTCATATATCTACCTTAATTTTAACTCCAATAAAAAAAAATTGACCTCATACATAATGAAATGGGTAGCTTTATCATTTCATAAGAAAAAAATTAAGAGAAAATATATTAATTCAGGAAAACTTAGCTTATTAGGCAAATCGGGCCTTGCATAGTAGGCTGAGAAGTGCGTTCTGGCTACTAGGTACGACATATATATATATATATATATATATATATATATATATATATATATATATATATATATATATATATATATATATATATATACACACATGGAAGAAGTATAGATAGCTCCAAGTAACATTATCCTCATGCAGAGTAAAATCACAATAAATTGATAAATATATGTATGAGAATATCATTGGAGCAGGACGTTGGGATTGAACCTGTGTCTGGGGGTGCCCCAGAACGCTAAGTTCGATGCCGCTGTCATGCTCTCAAGATTTTCTTAATATCTCCATGTCAGACATGCAGAGAGACACTTGTCATGGAATTTATCAACTCAAAAACAAAGAGAAACCATTGTAAGACTCTTTGTTTGAGGTACTCTCTCTCTCTCTCTCTCTCTCTCTCTCTCTCTCTCTCTCTCTCTCTCTCTCTCTCTCTCTCTCTCTCTCTCTCTCTCACTCTCTCTCACTGAGGACACTTAGGGTACACTTGAGACAACACAGGGATTCGAAGAGGCGGAAGAGCGCCGCCACGGGCCACAGGTACACCCAGCCACCAGCACTTCAACTATTTTCCAAGCGAAGAGGTGGAGGTAGTGGAGTTGGGAGCGGGGGTGTCTGGGACGGTGTGTGGGGATGCTGCGGGCGGGAGAGGGAGAGGGGGGGGGGATGCTGTAGGGTGAGGCTGGGGGGGTGGGATGATGATGCTCTTAAGATGACAACCAGAGGCAGAGTAGCACTACACGACATCACCTAGTTTGAGATGATGTTTACTGTTTGTTTATTGTTTATTTACCAGCAAACACGTCAGTTTGTTTACCCCAGGTGTTTGTTTGCAACAAGCACCCCGAGGGAGCACAGGCAGCTTCTCTTGCATCCTTGTGCTCCCAATTTATTTGTTCGCTCTTCATACAAAGAATAAGTAATTTGTTTCATGTTTCTCTGACAGTTTTGCTTCCACTCTTCACCTGTTCTGTCTCTATGCATGCTGAGCAGTCTATGTTAACTTTGTATATCTCTATGATTACCTTGTATGTTGTGATTATGTCTCCCGCTTCTTGCCACTCCTAGTATTGTGAAATTCATAGCCAATCCTGATGGCTGTTTTTTAAGCAATTCAACTTTACATTTGCCGCTGAATTTAACATATCCATGTGTATACTCATACAAAGAGGAACATCCCTGTAAGTTGTGCTTACTAGGTTGAGCTGCAGCTCTAGGATCCTGCCTCTTTAACAATCACCTAATACAAAGGCTCCGACCCGACACTTAGGCCTTATAGCACACCAAAAAAATCGTCAAGGAAGGAAGGAATTATCAAGGAAAAGCGCCAAGCCATTACGACTATATAGCACTGGGAAGGGGTCAGGATAAGGATTTGGGATGGGACGGGGGGAAAGGAATGGTGCCCCAACCACTTGAACAGTCGGGGATTGAACACCGATCTGCATGAAGCGCGACCGTCGCTCTACCGTCCAGCCCAAGTGGTTGTAAAAGATGGAGTTAACTTCGACTTTTACCCCGTTTAATCCCCTCCATCTCCTGACTATTGGTAAATAAACAAAGTGATTCCATGTAATTCTGTAGCTCGTCTCAAAGGGTATCTTCTCCCCATGGCGCCACCTTGTACTAATTCAAGTGATAAACACTGCATTTGTCTCAACTGTGTTGAGTCCTCGAACTTGGTCGAGACTTCCTGAGTCTTTGTTGACAGTGAGGTGATCTGGGCTCCGGGGGCCTGACTCTTATGTCCTCTTGCTTCGCTGTGTTCCTATTACTATGGTCTTCCAACCACTTGGGCTGGACGGCAGAGCGACGGTCTCGCTTCATGCAGGTCGGTGTTCAATCCCCGACCGTCCAAGTGGTTGGACACCATTCCTCTCCCTCTCCGTCCCATCCCAAATCCTTATCCTGATCCCTTCCAAGTGCTATATAGTCGTCATGGCTTGGCGCTTTCCCGACAATTCCCTTCCCTTCCAGACATTATAGTACTGGCTTTATATAGTAAACAGTGTTCTGGAAGATTCTTTGTTTAGCTTCTTGAATGCTGTTTGGATATTCGCCAGCTTTGTTTGAGTGTGTGTGTGTGAGTACTCACCTAGTTGTGCTTGCGGGGGTTGAGCTCTGGCTCTTTGGTCCCGTCTCTCAACCGTCAATCAACAGGTGTACAGGTTCCTGAGCCTACTGGGCTCTATCATATCTACATTTGAAACTGTGTATGGAGTCAGCCTCCACCACATCACTGCCTAATGTATTCCACTTGTTAACTACTCTGCCACTGAAAAAGTTTTTTTTTAACGTCTCTGTGGCTAATTTGGGTACTTAGTTTCCACCTGTGTCCCCTTGTTCGCGTACCACCCGTGTTAAACAGTTTATCTTTACCTACCCTGTCACTTCCTCTGAGAATTTTGTAGGTAGTGATCATGTCTCCTCTCACTCTTCTGTCTTCCAGTGTCATAAGGTGCATTTCCCGCAGTCTTTCATCATAACTCATGCCTCTTAGTTCTGGGACTAGCCTAGTAGCATACCTCTGAACTTTTTCCAGCTTCGTCTTGTGCTTGACAAGGTACGGGCTCCATGCTGGGGCCGCATACTCCAGGATTGGTCTTACATATGTGGTGTACAAAGGCAGTTCTGATGTTAGTGAGCCTCGCATACGCCGCCGATGTTATTCTTTTGATGTGTGTGTACTTTTTTATATTTGTATTTATTATTTGTGCCTGCAGAATCGAGCTATTAGCCCTTGGCCCTCGCCTTTCTAATCAATCTATTTTTTCATGTTATGTCTACTACATATATTTCTAACACACACACACACACACACACACACACACACACACACACACACACACACACGCACACACACACACACACACACACACACACACACACACACACACGCACACACACACACACGCACACACACACACACACGCACACAGGGGCTTCGCGACTGAGTGTATAGCGCTTGGGGGTCGTAGTCCTAATGGCCCGGGTTCGATTCTCGACGGAGGCGGAAAACAAATGGGCAGTTTCTTTCACCCTGATGCACCTGTTCACCTAGCAGTAAATAGGTACCAGGGAGTTAAACAGCTGCTACGGGCTGCTTCCTGGTGATGTGTGTGTGTGTGCGTGTTAAAGAGAAATATATGTAGTAGACATAATAGAGACAAAATTGACTGGTTAGAAAGGCGGGATCCAAGAGCTAATAGATCGATTCTGTATGTATTTGTGCGTTTGTCTTCTTTAGCCACTATCTATTAACTTACATATAGCTTCAAAGTAAGCTTAACTTATATATAGCTTCAAAGTAAGCTTAACTTATATATGGCTTCAAAGTAAGCTTAACTTATATATGGCTTCAAAGTAAGCTTAACTTATATATGGCTTCAAAGTAAGCTTAACTTACATATGGCTTCAAAGTAAGCTTAACTTATATATAGCTTCAAAGTAAGCTTAACTTATATATAGCATCAAAGTAAGCTTAACTTATATATGGCATCAAAGTAAGCTTAACTTATATATGGCTTCAAAGTAAGCTTAACTTATATATGGCTTCAAAGTAAGCTTAACTTACATATGGCTTCAAAGAAAGCTTAACTTACATATAGCTTCAAAGTAAGCTTAACTTATATATGGCTTCAAAGTAAGCTTAACTTACATATGGCTTCAAAGAAAGCTTAACATCTTGAGCTTCCCCTTTCAGACTCACACATCTTTGACACGTAATACTTCGGCAATGTCTAACATCCTGTCGTCAATGCGATGATTGCGGGAGAAATATTCTGTCGATTATTCCTCGGGGGATGATCTGGTTGTGTGACCTCAGCTCACCTCATCTCGACACAACACCCACGAACCCACTTCGAACCCCAGCCACCCAACGACAAGGCTGTATTGAATTACTCCCAGTCCTCTCAACTTGGGGGTATAACATCTCATCTCATCCTACATGGTACATACAGCGTCAGATCTACTGAGAAATCGTCACTTTTCTCTGCCTCCGGAGATGCTGAAAGAGAGCTTTAGCCAAACGTCGCATCCTTTAGGAACACGCTTCAGGCATAATACAAGTTTTTATATGAACTTTGTCGGGATAATATTTTGTTTTTCTTCTCTAGGGAAAATGAAAATAAGAAATGTAGGAAAGATTCGTGCTAGAATCATTGATCTGGCATTTCTGCGGCCAGATTCACGAAAGCACTTACGCAAACACTTACGAACCTGTACATCTTTTCTCAATCTTTGGCGGCTTTGTTTCCAATTATTAAACAGTTAATGAGCTCCGAAGCACCAGGAGGCTGTTTATAACAATAACAACAGTTGAATGGGAAGTTTTCATGCTTGTAAACTGTTTAATAAATGTAACCAAAGCCGTCAAAGATTGAGGGAAGATGTACACGTTCGTAAGTGCTTGCGTAAGTGCTTTCGTGAATCTGGCCCTTGGTTATCTTCAAAACTCTCTCTCTCTCTCTCTCTCTCTCTCTCTCTCTCTCTCTCTCTCTCTCTCTCTCTCTCTCTCTCTCTCTCTCTCTCTCTCTCCAGCACTAACCACCACACCACACTGCCCATAGGAGGAGAGAATGATCCTCTATCAAAAGCAATCACCAAGTCAAGACGGGCGTCTAACGTTGTGTGTCTCTCCAGAAATAACCAGAGCCTAATCCGGCTTAGTATAACCCGGAATATCACGCAACTCTGCCGTTCTAATGACCCTTTCGTTAGTCACAGGATCACAGACTTTGCTAAAGTCAAGCTATATAATGTTCCAATCTTCTCCACTATCACTTCCTTGAAGTACACTGGAAAGTATTTAATTTGTTAAACACGAGCGACCCTTAGTAAAATTATGTAAACGACCCTTAGTAAAATTATGTAAACGACCCTATTAATCCAGGTTTGTAAAGAAGTAAATCAACTTGCGATTATCGGTTAATGTGATTTTCTCTCCCAACAGTCGCTATAAAGCCTTCGTCTTGGCCAGTTGGCAATGTTTTCCCATGGAGAGGCAGCAGCTATTCTCTCGAATTCAGGCGCCTGATGGAAGGGGGGTATTTAAGCTGATTGTCCGATAGCTAGACGCTGAGAGATGCATACTCCCAGAGATAAACTGAGTTAGACTATAGAGAGTTAGACTATGATCAAGACTATTGTATACTCGCTAGTTGTTGGTCAGTGAGATACGGTGATCTTCAGAGATTGATTGGTTTTGAAGGCAAAATTAAATCATTCTTGCCTGAACCCTGAGCACTATATTGACTTTAAGGCCGCTGCTGTGTGATTTCTTTAAGTTAAAATACACCAGGTAGTTGGCCAGAGGAGATGTGATGCGACACTAATGGCTGCTGACCAGACAAATGAACCCGTTGAAATTAAACGTCTGTATAATGCCAACTATCGCTAGTAGTGTTTCTTCCACGCGTATAATGGTAAAACTGGTGTGTTTACAGACGTTTGTCATTAGAAACACTGTCAAGGATGTTAGATAAAAGTGTTCTTGGCTATAAGGATTTAAGAAATAAAAAGTCTTCGATATAGTGTGTGCCAATGTAGACAACACACAGATAAGGAATTATCTTGCAGGAAGGCAGCTGAGAGCCACGGGTCATTGAACAAACCAAAAAAACAAACAGCATGGGACAGACTGTCACTCCAGAGAAGCTTGGTATCTTCCATAATGTATTTCTGGAGAGGTTTCAAAATCATTTATTTGCACGAAGCTTAGGGAATTTCCAGTGGAAAAATACGAAAGAATGCTGATGGGATAAAAGTCTTTGTCGTGTTGACATAACGCCTCTGCACCCCATGAAATTAGTTCTTAAAAAAAATTAAAAAATATATTTCAAAATTCTGTGAGTTCTTTTCCTCACATTAGACCAAAAGTACAAATCACAGCTTCGTGTTATCTTTTGACCAAGACAACTACCTATATTAGAAGACCCTGAGAAACGTCACCCATCTTGAGGTTATCTTGAGATGATTTCGGGGCTTTGCGTCCCCGCGGCCCGGTCCTCGACCAGGCCACCTTTTTGTTACACCCCCCCCCCCAGAAAGCAGCCCGTAGCAGCTGTCTAACTCCCAGGTACCTATTTACTGCTAGGTGAACAGGGGCCATCAGGGTGAAATAAACTCTGGCCATTTGTTTCCGCCTCCACCGGGGATCAAACCCGAAACCTCAGGACTACGAATCCGAAGCGCTGTCCACCCATCCGTCAGGCCCCCATCACTAAAAGTCTTCCTCGACCAGACAGAAAATACCACGACAGCCTCCAGTAACAAGTTTATGATCTTAGACATGGAAATACGCCAAACTTAAAGATAATACAGGACACATGACACAGCGAGGTCTCCTTAAAAACGACACGTTAAGCATCTGGGGGATAATGATATCAAACGACAAGGCGTTTAATGAACTTAACGACGCTTTCCCTTGCATTACCCGGCAAAATGTGAAGATATTGCGCGCCTTCTAACCAACGGATTCCACTGCAATGATGCAATATTTCGAATTACTTATGCAACATGGCCTAGAGTTACTACGTTATCGTTAATCGTTAATCGTTATCGTTATCGTTATCGTTAATCGTTACTACGTTAGTCACAGCGGCAGAGATTTTTGAAATAGAAGGAAGACCGGTCGGCCGAGCGGACAGCACACTGGACTTATGATCCTGTGGTCCTGGGTTCGATCCCAAGCGCCGGCGAGAAACAATGGGCAAAGTTTCTTTCACTCTATGCCCCTGTTACCTAGCAGTAAAATAGGTACTTGGGTGCTAGTCAGCTGTCACGGGCTGCTTCCTGGGGGTGGAGGCCTGGTCGAGGACCGGGCCGCGGGGACACTAAAGCCCCGAAATCATCTCAAGATAACCTCAAGATAACCTCAAGAAGATAAGACAGAGAACATATACAAGCACACATGGGGGACCCCCCTAAAAAAGCACTAAACTATATAGGCCAACCACTTGGGATGGACAGTAGAGTGACGGTCTCGCTTCATGCAGGTCGGTGTTCAATCCCCGACCGTCTACAAGTGGTTGGGCACCATTCCTTTCCCCCCTCCGTCTCATCCCAAATTCCTATACAGACCCCTTCCCAGTGCTATATAGTCGTAGTGGCTCTGTGTTCTCTCTTGCTAGTTCCTTCACTGGTCTTGACACTTCCTTCACTGGTCTTGATAGTTCCTTCACTTCTCTTGATAGTTCCTTCACTGGTCTTGACACTTCCTTCACTGGTCTTGATAGTTCCTTCACTTCTCTTGATAGTTCCTTCACTGCTCTTGACACTTCCTTCACTGGTCTTGATAGTTCCTTCACTTCTCTTGACACTTCCTTCACTGGTCTTGATAGTTCCTTCACTGGTCTTGACACTTCCTTCACTGGTCTTGATAGTTCCTTCACTTCTCTTGATAGTTCCTTCACTGCTCTTGACACTTCCTTCACTGCTCTTAATAGTTCCTTCACTGCTCTTGATAGTTCCTTCACTGCTCTTGATAGTTCCTTCACTGCTCTTGACACTTCCTTCACTGCTCTTGATAGTTCCTTCACTGCTCTTGACAGTTCCTTCACTGCTCTTGACAGTTCCTTCACTGCTCTTGACACTTCCTTCACTGCTCTTAATAGTTCCTTCACTGCTCTTGACAGTTCCTTCACTGCTCTTGATAGTTCCTTCACTGCTCTTGACAGTTCCTTCACTGCTCTTGACAGTTCCTTCACTGCTCTTGACACTTCCTTCACTGCTCTTAATAGTTCCTTCACTGCTCTTGACAGTTCCTTCACTGCTCTTGATAGTTCCTTCACTGCTCTTGACAGTTCCTTCACTGCTCTTGATAGTTCCTTCACTGCTCTTGACAGTTCCTTCACTGCTCTTGACACTTCCTTCACTGCTCTTAATAGTTCCTTCACTGCTCTTGACAGTTCCTTCACTGCTCTTGATAGTTCCTTCACTGGTCTTGACACTTCCTTCACTGCTCTTGACACTTCCTTCACTGCTCTTGATAGTTCCTTCACTGCTCTTGACAGTTCCTTCACTGCTCTTGACAGTTCCTTCACTGCTCTTGACACTTCCTTCACTGCTCTTAATAGTTCCTTCACTGCTCTTGACAGTTCCTTCACTGCTCTTGATAGTTCCTTCACTGCTCTTGACAGTTCCTTCACTGCTCTTGATAGTTCCTTCACTGCTCTTGACAGTTCCTTCACTGCTCTTGACACTTCCTTCACTGCTCTTAATAGTTCCTTCACTGGTCTTGATAGTTCTTTCACTGCTCTTGATAGTTCCTTCACTGCTCTTGATAGTTCCTTCACTGCTCTTGACACTTCCTTCACTGCTCTTAATAGTTCCTTCACTGCTCTTGATAGTTCCTTCACTGCTCTTGATAGTTCCTTCACTGCTCTTGATAGTTCCTTCACTGGTCTTGACACTTCCTTCACTGCTCTTGACACTTCCTTCACTGCTCTTAATAGTTCCTTCACTGCTCTTGACAGTTCCTTCACTGCTCTTGACAGTTCCTTCACTGCTCTTGACAGTTCCTTCACTGCTCTTGACACTTCCTTCACTGCTCTTGACACTTCCTTCACTGCTCTTGACAGTTCCTTCACTGCTCTTGACACTTCCTTCACTGCTCTTGACACTTCCTTCACTGCTCTTGACACTTCCTTCACTGCTCTTAATAGTTCCTTCACTGCTCTTGACAGTTCCTTCACTGCTCTTGACAGTTCCTTCACTGCTCTTGACAGTTCCTTCACTGCTCTTGACACTTCCTTCACTGCTCTTAATAGTTCCTTCACTGCTCTTGATAGTTCCTTCACTGGTCTTGACAGTTCCTTCACTGCTCTTGACACTTCCTTCACTGCTCTTAATAGTTCCTTCACTGCTCTTGATAGTTCCTTCACTGCTCTTGATAGTTCCTTCACTGCTCTTAATAGTTCCTTCACTGCTCTTGATAGTTCCTTCACTGCTCTTGATAGTTCCTTCACTGCTCTTGACAGTTCCTTCACTGCTCTTGACACTTCCTTCACTGCTCTTGACACTTCCTTCACTGCTCTTGACACTTCCTTCACTGCTCTTGACACTTCCTTCACTTCTCAAAGCACTCTTTACTCTCCGAGAAGGCCATAAGAGACAGATCACATATATAGACACACATTAACATGTAAAATGCTTACATGTCAAGTCATTTGTTAAGAAAATGGAACAACATTTAATAGACACTTACAATCTTAGGTAAGCTACATCGCTTATGTTTACTAGACAATAACTTGACTTATGCCCCAGACTTAAGTCAGACTTGACTTAAGTCTATGTCCACCAGGGTGTCTGTTGGTCGCCAGATCGTCAATTATATTCCCTTTTTTTTAACAAGTTTGGATAATGACACATTATTAATGATAATGGGAATTTTTGCTGCTGCTTCTGCATCAAGGGGATACAGGATACATTAAGGGGGATACAGGATACATTAAGGGGGATACAGGATACTTTAAGGGGGACACAGGATACAAGGGGGGGGGGGATACATTAAGGTTAGGCTAATGTGTGTGTGTTTCATTTTTAGTGATGTTAGTGATCAAGGATATGAGTTTCCTGGATTCTTCCTGCTATGGTGGCTGGCGTCTTGCTGTCTGGGAAGGCTTTTCACAAGAAACAAACACACACACTTGGGCACTAGGAGACTAGAACCAACGATCGATTGTTTCTTGAATGTTTCCTCATACGGCTGCTAATAACATAGTGGTTAGAGGTTCCGTCTCCCACTCGTACGGTCGGAGGTTCGAGTCTGCTAGTACGCTGGATGTAAAATAATTTCAAAATCGTATGTCGGACATAACAAGGAGCTACCGGAACCGACCTGTTCGAGTAGCTCCCACGGGGCCTAAATCCTGACTTAAAATTCAAATTGCTACAAAAGTCAAAGCCCAGAAACCAAGGTACTCCTCCAAGCTGGCAACACTCCTCCTCCTCCTCCAAGGTACACCTCCAAGCTGGCAACACTCCTCCTCCTCCTCCAAGGTACCCCTCAAAGCTGGCAACACTCCTCCTCCTCCTCCAAGGTACACCTCTAGTCTGGCAACACTCCTCCTCCTCCTCCAAGGTACACTTCCAAGCTGGCAACACTCCTCCTCCTCCAAGGTACTCCTCCAAGCTGGCAACACTCCTCCTCCTCCAAGGTACACCTCCAGTCTGGCAACACTCCTCCCCCTCCTCCAAGGTACACCTCCAAGCTGGCAACACTCCTCCTCCTCCTCCAAGGTACTCCTCCAAGCTGGCAATACTCCTCCTCCTCCTCCAAGGTACACCTCCAGTCTGGCAACACTCCTCCCCCTCCTCCAAGGTACACCTCCAGTCTGGCAACACTCCTCCCCCTCCTCCAAGGTACACCTCCAAGCTGGCAACACTCCTCCTCCTCCTCCATGGTACACCTTTAGTCTGGCAACACTCCTCCCCCTCCTCCAAGGTACACCTCCAGTCTGGCAACACTCCTCCTTCTCCTCCAAGGTACCCCTCCAAGCTGGCAGCACTCCTCCTCCTCCTCCAAGGTACACCTCCAAGCTGGCAGCACTCCTCCTCCTCCTCCAAGGTACCCCTCCAAGCTGGCAACACTCCTCCTCCTCCATGGTACACCTCCAAGCTGGCAACACTTCTCCAAGGTACACCTCCAGCCTGGCAACACTCCTCCTCCTCCTCCAAGGTACACCTCCAAGCTGGCAGCACTCCTCCTCCTCCTCCAAGGTACCCCTCCAGCCTGGCAACACTCCTCCTCCTCCTCCAAGGTACACCTCCAGTCTGGCAACACTCTTCCTCCTCCTCCAAGGTACACCTCCAAGCTGGCAACACTCCTCCTCCTTCAAGGTACACCTCCAAGCTGGCAACACTCCTCCTCCTCCAAGGTACCCCTCAAAGCTGGCAACACTCCTCCTCCTCCTCCAAGGTACACCTCTAGTCTGGCAACACTCCTCCTCCTCCTCCAAGGTACACTTCCAAGCTGGCAACACTCCTCCTCCTCCTTCAAGGTACACCTCCAAGCTGGCAACACTCCTCCTCCTCCTCCAAGGTACCCCTCCAAGCTGGCAACACTCCTCCTCCTCCTCCTCCAAGGTACACCTCCAAGCTGGCAACACTCCTCCTCCTCCAAGGTACCCCTCCAAGCTGGCAACACTCCTCCTCCTCCTCCTCCAAGGTACACCTCCAGCCTGGCAACACTCCTCCTCCTCCTCCAAGGTACACCTCCAAGCTGGCAACACTCCTCCTCCTCCTCCAAGGTACACCTCCAGCCTGGCAACACTCCTCCTCCTCCTCCAAGGTACACCTCCAAGCTGGCAACACTCCTCCTCCTCCTCCAAGGTACACCTCCAGCCTGGCAACACTCCTCCTCCTCCTCCAAGGTACACCTCCAAGCTGGCAACACTCCTCCTCCTCCTCCAAGGTACACCTCCAGCCTGGCAACACTCCTCCTCCTCCAAGGTACACCTCCAGCCTGGCAACACTCCTCCTCCTCCAAGGTACACCTCCAGTCTGGCAACACTCCTCCTCCAAGGTACACCTCCAGCCTGGCAACACTCCTCCTCCTCCAAGGTACACCTCCAGCCTGGCAACACTCCTCCTCCTCCAAGGTACACCTCCAAGCTGGCAACACTCCTCCTCCAAGGTACACCTCCAGCCTGGCAACACTCCTCCTCCTCCAAGGTACACCTCCAAGCTGGCAACACTCCTCCTCCTCCAAGGTACACCTCCAGCCTGGCATCACTCCTCCTCCTCCTCCAAGGTACACCTCCAGCCTGGCATCACTCTTCCTCCTCCAAGGTACACCTCCAGCCTGGCATCACTCCTCCTCCTCCTCCAAGGTACACCTCCAGCCTGGCATCACTCCTCCTCCTCCAAGGTACACCTCCAGCCTGGCATCACTCCTCCTCCTCCAAGGTACACCTCCAGCCTGGCATCACTCCTCCTCCTCCAAGGTACACCTCCAAGCTGGCAACTCTCCTCCTCCAACACACACACATCAACAGCTCTGGGCAGCCCACGTTACAACCAGATTAATTCACACCTTAAATTCGATTTCACTAATGTGTGAAAAAAAATAACATTATCTAGAAAAATCACAAATTTGCGAAACTGAATAAACTTATTTCTGAGCGATATTCATTTCATTCATTGTCAAATAAACAACGAAAAACTCGCTTTTCGCTAAATCTATAAACACGTTTGGCACAACAGGAGAGCTGCATTAATTTTAGAGTTTCGCGTGTTTTGCGTCGGAGTCTAAATGCGATATTTGCGATTTTACGCGGAAATTTCGCACTTAATATGCGTGGCTGAGTTCCACATTTTACACGACGATAGAGTTGTGTGCATAACAAGGTGGCGGGCGAGGATGTGGACCGATAATGTTTTAATCATTTCTTCTTCACATTTTTTTTGCGTTTTAAGCCAAAATTACTTCAGTGAGGCTTGAATTGGGAGGTAAATTCTGTCATATGCAATATATATGTTTGAGCTGCGAGTCTGGCATCTTTATTTTGATGTCTGTGATAATAGTTAATAAGAATAATACACTGTGTCGGGGGACATGCAGTCAGTATATATATATATATATATATATATATATATATATATATATATATATATATATATATATATATATATATATATATATATATATATATATATGAGAACAAAAGTGAACAGTGACGCGCTAGTCAACGTTACCCAAAAAAGGGCGAAAAACACAGAACTTTCAGTTTCCATCCTTTTTTTCTCTTTTCAAAATGATTTCTACCGCCAAAGGTATGGATGGCTGCCATATGGGAGGTCCATTATCACCCCTTGTGTGGTTAAAGTTGCATTTGGAAACGCATATTTTCCCATCTGGTGAGCCTGATATACGTTGATGACATATTGATGTTGGGATTCGAGGGGCCTCTTTTCTTCATTATTTTCCACATCATCAATGCTCTAGAGTCTTATCATTAGGGCGGGAATCACGTAGCAAATTTCTAGATGTGTTGGGGGGGGGGGGACTGGGATTAATAATCCCATTAACTGATTGATCAATTCAGTTAAATGGGATTAACTACACGTTCAGGTGGTTCGGTTCACTGCACTTCAGAACAGCGCTGTTTCAGATCTTTTGCTTTGAGGGAATTATGTTTTCACCTAATTGTGCTTGCGGGGGTTGAGCTTTGGCTCTTTGGTCCCAAAGTGTACTTAGCCTCATTGTATTATGACAGTGAAACAGAAATGATAAAAGGAATTGAAATTATGAAAGTAGGTTATTGATGGTTGTTCCTTGAGAGGGTCTTAATAAGTGCTTAGGGAAGTTCCTAATAAATTAGGTTAGTCATTAAATCAACGGTTTTTTTTTATCTGTTGGATTTTGACACACACATAAACCGTGTGAGTGTCAAAAATGTCAATCAACCGGTTGATTGACACTTGGGAGGCGGGACCAAAGAGCCGTAGCTCAACCCCCGCATGTACAACTAGGTGAGTACACACCCACACACGGGTTTGTACTTTTGTGCTTAGTTGTACTAGGTGAGTACACACACACACACAGGGTAAACAAACTGCCTCACTCCATACCTGTATATGGGAGTACCAATGTCGCCATGGTAGAAGAGGACGAGAATGGTGTCATCTGTGGGTATTGGAGGCGCCACATCACAGGGCAGCAGAACCCGGCCGGACTCCACAGCGTACACCACCGTCAGCGGACCTGCCACAGCACCAGCAGGAGTAGTAGTAGCACCACCAGCAGGAGTAGTAGTAGCACCACCAGCAGGAGTAGTAGCACCACCAGCAGGAGTAGTAGTAGCACCACCAGCAGGAGAAGCGCCACCATCACCACCACCAAAGAAGAAATAAAGAGTTAGTTCCTGAGGGGGATAAAGCAATTTGATCGCCCCTATGCATCTTTATACGCATGCGTATAACGCAGTTACCAGAATTACGCCCTTGGTGTCTGCTCTCAAATACCGTATAAACGCACCATTCTCCCATTATTACCCCATTTTCTTTGCAATCCCATTTCTTGTCACTTTCACACAACACCAGTGCCATTTTCTACGCAACATCAGACTTACCTCTTATAGACACCTGCCTTATCCTTTATGTACCTGAGTTAACCTTTAACCAATCAACTTATGCTTCAGGTGACACGAATTTGAGCAATTTAAATACAAAAATTCTAACAGTAATATATTTTTATGGTCTTCTTTTTAAATAAAAGCTAAAAATGTCGAAAATATGAAAGAAAAAATATATTTTATTTGAAATACAAATTTTCGTATTGATTAAATTCAGATTATGCTATATCAAGCCCTGAAATTTGAAGAGAAAAGGCACTCCATAATTTTAAGTTTCTCTCTAACGACTCAAAGAAAATAGCAAATATTTGATGGTAAACTAAAAAAAACACATAGAAAATGGGCTCGAACCGAAGAATTTTCATAAATATGTCTTTGTACGATGATGCCACTTGCTCCAAAATTCTTGTACAAAATGACTTTTTATATAAAAGTGAAAACGTCCATTTATGTAAGCCGCTCGGACCTCCGTAGTCCACTTATACGTCAAGAGATGTAAGTAGAGCACTTAAGGACTCAGCACCTGCGGCAACCATTAAACAAATGTGGCACCCTTTATACACCCGTGGCACAATTTAAACACCCACGGCACCCTTTAAACACCAATGGCACCCTTTAAACACCAATGGCACCCTTTAAACACCAATGGCACCCTTTAAACACCCATGGCACGATTTAAACACCCACGGCACCCTTTAAACACCAATGGCACCCTTTAAACACCAATGGCACCCTTTAAACACCAATGGCACCCTTTAAACACCCATGGCACGATTTAAACACCCGTGACCCCCTTTAAACACCAATGGCACCCTTTAAACACCCATGGCACCCTTTAAACACCAATGGCACCCTTTAAACACCAATGGCACCCTTTAAACAACGTCTGCGTCAGTGTTGCCACACAACACACAACTTATGGCAAGTTGTTGCAAGTAATTAGACACAATTTTTGCTTCGTCCTCTTTTAGTGAGCGCGGAGGAGTCATCTGGAGAAGGATATATGGGGCGACCTGCCGCAACTTTGGCGGGAAATGACCAGAGGCCCGAGGAGCAGGAGGAGCAGGAGGAGGAGGAGGAGCAGGAGGAGCAGGAGGAGCAGGAGGAGGGGGAGGAGCAGGAGAAAGAAGAGGTTGAGTAGGAGAAGGTGATCCGTTATGAAGAGGTGGATAAGAAGCAAGAATGAGGGGGGGGCATAAGGTATAGAAGAGGACTAGATAGCACTGGCAGAAAAGGTCGAAATTCTTACTTTGTATTCACTTTAAATTTACGGTTTTCATCACTCTGATGTTCATATACTGGGAATAAGTCACAATAACATTGTGTTAAGGTTCATGACGGACCGAAACGTCGTCAATTTTATTTTATTTCATGTGAGTTGAGTTATTTAAAAACTAGAGATGTTTAATTTACAGTAATCTTCCCTGCCTACCTTGTGTCTACAGTGTGTAGCTTCTGGGGCGATCAAGAGCCCCGAGGCCCGGTCTCCGATCAGGCCTCCCGGTTGGTCGTCTGGGCAAACAGGCTGTTGGACGCGGCTGCTCGCAGCCTGGCGTATGAATCACAGCCTGGTTGATCAGGAATACTTTGGAGGTGTTTATTAAGTTCTCTCTTGAACTCTGTGAGGGGTCGGCCAGTTATGCCCCTTATGTGTAGCGGAAGCGTGTTGAACAGTCTCGGGCCTCTGATGTTGATAGTTCTCTCTTGAACACTGTGAGGGGTCGGCCAGTTATGTCCCTTTTGTGTAGTGGAAGCGTGTTGAACAGTCTCGGGCCTCTGATGTTGATAGTTCTCTCTTGAACACTGTGAGGGGTCGGCCAGTTATGTCCCTTATGTGTAGTGGAAGCGTGTTGAACAGTCTCGGGCCTCTGCTGTTGATAGTTCTCTCTTGAACACTGTGAGGGGTCGGCCAGTTATGTCCCTTATGTGTAGTGGAAGCGTGTTGAACAGTCTCGGGCCTCTGATGTTGATAGTTCTCTCTTGAACACTGTGAGGGGTTGGCCAGTTATGTCCCTTATGTGTAGTGGAAGCGTGTTGAACAGTCTCGGGCCTCTGATGTTGATAGTTCTCTCTTGAACACTGTGAGGGGTTGGCCAGTTATGTCCCTTATGTGTAGTGGAAGCGTGTTGAACAGTCTCGGGCCTCTGATGTTGATAGTTCTCTCTTGAACACTGTGAGGGGTCGGCCAGTTATGTCCCTTTTGTGTAGTGGAAGCGTGTTGAACAGTCTCGGGCCTCTGATGTTGATAGAGTTCTCTCTGAGAGTACCTGTTGCACCTCTGCTCTTCAACGGGGGTATTCTGCACATCCTGCCATGTCTTCTGGTCTCATGTGGTGTTATTTCTGGGTTCAGGTTTGGTATCAGTCTCTCTAATATCTTCCACGTGTAGATTATTATGTATCTCTCTCGCCTGCGCTCTAGAGAATACAGATTTAGAACTTTTAATCGGTCCCAATAATTAAGATGACTTCTATAGTGGATTCCAGCGGTAAAGGATCTTTGCACGCTCTCTAGGTCAGCAACTTCTCCAGCTCTGAATGGAACTGTTAGAGTGCAACAATATTCCACCCTAGAGAGCACTAGTGTATTAAAAAGTATCATCATTGCTATGGCATCCCATGTTTGGAAGGTTCTTGTTAACTAACCTGTAATTTTTCTTGAAGTCGTAACAGCTACTTTATAGTGTTCAGTAAAGGTAAGGTCTTCTGACATGATTACTCCTAGATCCTTTACATTGCTTTTTCGTTCTATAGTGTCATTTGATTTTGTTTTATATATTGTTCCCATTTTGAAATTTTCATTTATTCCATAGGAGGAGCTGGAACTTATTTTCATTAAATATCATATTATTATCTGAGGCCCATTGAAGGACCTGATTTACATCCGATTGGAGGTTTGCTGTGTCCTCTATATTGTCTACTCGCATGAATATCTTATTGTCATCTGCAAATGATGACAGTGCTGTAGTTTGCATCTTTATCTGTCTGATATCAGGATGAGAAAAAGTACCGGAGCAAGTATGGTACCTTGGGGGACTGAGCTTTTCACAGTAGATGATCCGGAGTTTACTGTGATGACTATTACACTCTGCGTTTTGTTCGTTAGCAAGTTGAAGATCAATCTCCCTAGTTTGCCAGTAATTGCTTTTGCAAGCATTTTGTGCGCAATAGCACTATGGTCACATTTGTCGAAAGCTTTTGCAAAGTGTGTGTATATTACATGTGCGTTTTGCTTGTCTCCCATGGTACCTGAGGCTATAGTGATTTAGCAACTGTGAGAGGCAAGAGCGCCCTGTTCTGAAACCGTGTTGGCCAGGGTTATGTAGATGTTGTGATTCCATGTGTTTTGTAATCTTACTTCTTAGCACTCTTTTAAAGATTTTTATGTGTGAGGTTAGAGCTATTGGTCTATGATTTTTGCATCTGCTTTACTACCTCCCTTGTGAAGTGGCGCGATCTGTTCTAGGTACGTCAGGGATGACGCCAGTATCTAGGCTCCGTCTCCAAAAGATGTTTAGGGCCTGAGATAGTGGTGTTTTGCACGGTTTGATGATTATAAGAAATCCACGAGTCAGGGGCCTGGTGCAGAGTGAATGGACATGCTGTCTATGGGTACTTCAAAGTCCAGCAGGGTTAGGGGTGATATCTGATATGTGGCTCGTTGTTGGTGTCACATTCATGAAGAATTCATTTGGAGCATCGATCATCGATGTGGTCAGCGGGTTCACTGAAAACAGAATCGTCCTGAAGCCTCAGTATTTCACTCATTTCTTTGTTGTCATCTGTGAAAGTTTCATCAGCCTGCGCAAGGGCCCGATACTGGATGCAGTTTTTATTCTTGTTTTTGCATACGAGAAAATGTATTTCGGGTTCATCTCTATTTCACTTGTGGCCTTTAGCTTCCGTTGCCTCTCTTGGGATCTGATATGATTCTCTCAGCTTCGGCTCGATCATTTCTATTTCCCTACACAGCCTTTCTGGTCGTTGTTGCTGGGATAGAGTAGAGCGTATGAGATGTTCTGCTATATATTTTCTTCGCCTATAGAGGGAGCGCCGTTCTCGTTCCAGTTTGCATCTTATTCTCCATTTTCTTAGTGGTATATGACGTCTACGTGATTCTAGTGCTGCAGTGACTATTCTCTCGAAGCACTGGTTTAAGTCTTCATTGTGAAGTTGTTGTTCCCAGCATAGTTCTGCGAGGACTTAGTTGATTCATTCCCAGTTAATCAGTTTATTACTAAAATTGAATTTGCTGTATTCTCCTCCTCTGTGATTTGAGATCTGCTGCACAGGTCTGTTGCCCATGCTCGTCTGAACTTGGATCAGGTTGTGATCCGAGTAACAAGTAGTTGTGATAATTATGCCCTTAATCAGCTCATCGTTGTTTGTAAAAATAGAGTCTAGGATGTTTTCTTTCCTAGTTGGCTCTACTATTTACTGGTTTAAAGCAAATGTGTCAGACATCTTTAAGAGGTCATTTGTGTGTGACTCTTCATTCAGACTGCTTCCTGGGATTCTCTCTGCTATAACAGTATTTGCCACATTTTTAGAATTAAGATGTCGTAAGTTGAAATCATCACCAAATAAGCAAGATGATGTTAGGGGGCAGTGTTTGTGAGGTTTATTAAGCAATATTCTATTTTCATAAATTGGTCTTTAAACTGCTGGGGATTTGCATCAGGTGATTTATATACAAGGGCAATCACCACATTTAGAATATCTATTTTGATTATCAGAACTTCCACCATATTGTGTGTGGTGTTTAGCAGCTCTGTGTAGATGAGTGTGTCTTTGATGTAGAGGCTGACCCCAACCCTGCAGCCTGTGTTTCCTGTCACTTCTGAAAAGATTCCCTCGACAACCCATTACCTTAGTTGTGGACCACTAAGCTTATCCTGTACTGTTCACTGTACAGTACATACAGAAGGACCTGCACATGATGTACGTTTTCCTCAATAAGTGCCGTATACGAATTTTGAATAGTTTTTCCGCATTCCTCATAGCTTTAAACACAAATGGATTCTTTTACCTACACACAATTAATTAAGGCTTCCACAAATGTTCCCTAAATTCTCCAAACTGTTGAGCCATCCCAACAGGTGAGGTAGGGATGCTGTAAGGATGTTCACACCTGCGGCACTCTCATCAAAGGTACTTTACAGAGCTTGGTTTAACATGCTGGAAGTCCCTGATGCACTCGAACCCCCCCCCCCCCAAACCGGTTGAGTGTGTTTCCTGCCACTCCTGGGGCTAGAGTGACAGGCTTTCCTGTCACTGGGTAACCTTGATTCTTTCCTCTCAAGCGCCGGCTGTTCATTGGCTATAGGTACAACTATCCGGTATATTTTCTCCAATAGAATTTGGTCACTCGCTCACTTGTTCTTGACTGGCTAACACACACACACACACACACACACACACACACACACACACACACACACACACACACACACACACACACACACACACACACACACACACACACACACACACACACACACACACACACACACACACACACACACACACACACACACACACACACACACACACACACACACACACAAACACACACACACACACACTTAAAGGAAATTGGTCTGTAATTTTCTGTTTGAGTTAGGCGATTGCCCGACTTAGGAACTCATCTGTCAGTGACATGGCTGTAGTATGTAAGGGACTCTTGACTAACGTAAGAGCGGTCTTTAACATTTGTGTATATTCATGCCCATTCCACACTATATTTAACACCCCCTCCCACCTCCCCCCCTCTCTCTCTCATATCATTATTCCCCTTCCAAACCTCATCCCATCCTCTACTACTACTCCTACTACCCTTCCCCCCCCCTTTCCACTCCCTCCTATCTTCCACCTCCTACCTATCCTCTTTTCCTCCCCCTCCTCTCCCATCCTCCTCCCTTCTGTTCCAGGAAGCAAATGTGTCATCAGGCGAGGACTTAAACTTTCTATCAACAGAACATGTCTGTGAGCTATGTAAGTGGCTCTGATCTTCAGTTAAGTAACTTGGTGTTCGGTATGACTGGGTTGTGGTGAAGGGTTGTGGTGAAGGGTTGTTGGTGAAGAGGGGTTGTGGTGAAAGGGTTGTGATGAGGTGGTAATGGAAGAGGGGCGAGGGGGAGGGGGAGGTACAGAAAGACAAAGAAGGAGGCTAAAGATGGGAACTGGCAAGAAAAGGACAAAGATAGAAGGAGTCAGCTTGTTCCTGTACCCACCTGTGTTAGAAAAGAAGGAGAGGCAATATGTCTTACCATGTATAAAATAGAATGTCTGTCTGACTGTCTGTCTGTCTGTCTGTCTGTCTGTCTGTTTGTCTGTCTGTCTGTCTGTCTGTCTGTCTGTCTGTCTGTCTGTCTGTTTGAGGTTGGGGGACAGATGCCTGCGGCGAGCCTCACCAAATTTTGTAGGGTGACTTGTTTGTGGGTCGGGGGTCGAGCCCCCTATTGATCCCTTCCCGTTTGCATGAGATGAGACATGATTTCATTGACCAATCTTGGTAAATAACACTCTATCTTCACTAAAAAATTATCTAGTATATTATTTTCTACGTGATTAAATGAGGAGAGTGGTGAAGGGTAGGGAAGGTGGTGAAGGGTAGGGGAGGTGGTGAAGGGTAGGGGAGGTGGTGAAGGGTAGAGAAGGTGAAGGGCAGGGGAGGTGGTGAAGGATAGGGAAGGTGGTGAAGGGTAGGGGAGGTGGTGAAGGGTAGGGAAGGTGGTGAAGGGTAGGGAAGGTGGTGAAGGGTAGGGGTGGTGGTGAAGGGTAGGGAAGGTGAAGGGCAGGGGAGGTGGTGAAGGGTAGGGAAAGTGGTGAAGGGCAGGGAAGGTGGTGAAGGGTAGGGAAGGTGGTGAAGGGCAGGGAAGGTGGTGAAGGGTAGGGAAGGTGGTGAAGGGCAGGGAAGGTGGTGAAGGGTAGGGAAGGTGGTGAAGGGCAGGGAAGGTGGTGAAGGGTAGGAAAGGTGGTGAAGGGCAGGGAAGGTGGTGAAGGGCAGGGAAGGTGGTGAAGGGTAGGGAAGGTGGTGAAGGGCAGGGAAGGTGGTGAAGGGTAGGAATGGTGGTGAAGGGCAGGGAAGGTGGTGAAGGGCAGGGAAGGTGGTGAAGGGCAGGGAAGGTGGTGAAGGGTAGGGAAGGTGGTGAAGGGTAGGGAAGGTGGTGAAGGGTAGGGAAAGGTGGTGAAGGGCAGGGAACGCCACCCTCCCCCCCCCTACAACAATGATAGAAAGGGAAGAGGAAATAATGAAGAGAAATTATGAAGAGGGAAGGGTGGGTGGGGGGGGGGAGGATGATGGAGAAGTGAGAAGGGAAAGAAGAAGATAGAATGAAGAGTGAAATAAAACCCCAAAGAAAGAAGGAAGAAGATAAGTTTGGAAACATAAAGAACAACGCAGGAAAGCAGAGGATGATATGGAGGAGGAGAAGGAAGAGGAGAGAATAGACAAGAGGAGCAAAGAAGGGAGAAGAGACAGAAGACAAGAAGAAAAAAAGAACAGAAAAAAACGCGAGAATAGAATAATTAACGGGTGACGGGACATTGATCTTTATCACCAAGTTCCGGAGACCTCATTTCTGTAAGAAACCTGGTGGCCTGGTCGACGAGCGGGCCGCGGGGACGCTAAGCCCCGAAGCACCTCAAGCTAACCCCCCTCCTTCACACCCCCTTCACCCCATCCCCCCCCCCCTCCCTTGCCTGTCTTCTCTCACCTCCTGTCAGATTTTCTCTCTCCCGTCCACTTTTTCCTATCTTGCTCAAACCTTCTGTCACCTTAAATTGTCTCTTATCTCTATCTCTTTTTCTCCTTTCCACTTCCTCCATTCCGGTTCTCCTGTTCCATACTACGTCCCTCTCTCCCAGAAACAGCACAGCCTCTACTTCACTCTCAGCAAACTCAAACAGTCTAGAGAATCAAAGCTCTCTCTCTCTCTCTCTCTCTCTCTCTCTCTCTCTCTCTCTCTCTCTCTCTCTCTCTCTCTCTCTCTCTCTCTCTCTCTCTCTCTCTCTCTCTCTCTCCTGTTCATCTAGCTTTAAAATAGGTACCCGGGATTAGGCCACTGTTGTGGGGGTTACATCCTGGGAAGGGTCAGCAGGATGACCTAGGCGGGACCTCGATGAACTTTAGTACAACCTTCCTGTCTGCTACGACGAGAATTACAGCCGTGTAGGACCAGCCTGTTGTGGTTGGCAGCGTATCTCCCCTCCCTACAGTACCACGTAAGGTAATACTCCTACCCCCCCCTGTTCGGGTGGTCAACCCTGTGTGGTGGGTATGTGGGCCTGCGGGCAGCTCCAAGCAACAGCCTGGTGGACCAAACTCTCACTAGTCAAGTCTGGCCTCTGGCCGGCCTTGGGGAGTAGAAGAACTCCCAGAACCCCATCAACCAAGTATCAACCAGGTACAGAAAGAAGAAGTTGTGAAAGCCACCTCCATCATCACCTTTATAGGTAGATTCGTAAGTCAGGAGAGCTAAAGTATAAAGCAACAGGTACAACAAGGCTATAGTAGCCGGGGTATAGAGAGCTAGATCTCACTCCCTCGTTAGTCACCGATAGGTAGGTACTAATAGGTAAACACAACTCCTCCATCAAGTCCCCCCGCCCCCCCCCCCCACCCCCCCTCACCCCACACAGCTGCTGAGGCCCTCCCTGGGAATATGAGTGGCTGCCTGTTAACAGGCTCACTCTTTTACATGTCTGAAACCTTAATTGGTAAGAAAGGAAACTCTGGTAAAACACATCAAGTTCCAAGGCTTAACAAGAGTATATTTAACTGGAGATGTGAGCCAATCCACTTACTGGATGACCAGAATTAGTCTGAATCCTTTACCGTCAGGGGTGAAAGATTACCAACTTGCTTGATCACGGACCTCTAACCATGTCCACAGACATGGTTTGAGTAGCTAACAGGTGAAATGCATTAGGCAGTGATGTGGTGGAGGCTGACTCCATACACAGTTTCAAATGTAGATATGATAAGAGCCCAGTAGGCTCAGGAACCTGTACACCAGTTGATTGACAGTTGAGAGGCGGGACCAAAGAGCCAGAGCTCAACCCCCCAGCAAGCGGAACTAGATGAGTACAACTAGGTGAGTACAAAGGAAAGATGGAGATGTATATATGTTGGTTAACACATAAACTACAAGACAAAGAAAAACCTGCTTCATGCTAATTACCTTTTGTACTGGACGTTACATTAATTACATGAGAAGAAAGGGAACTAAAAATTATTACAAACTTCTAATAGACGTCAGATGTAGGCTGTAATTAAGTAATTAAGTAATATAACAACTGCATCAACTCTTTGTCTTTGGCTGCAGCAGATTTCGTCTGAGATCTAATTAAAGTGGTCCACATTTCTTCCGACAAACATTCAAACAAAATATATCTTTACAAGAAATTCACTTGAATAAAGTCAATGAACTTTATCTTCCAATAATTCAATGATCAACATATAGCACACTGATTACCTAGAAATAAATAGGGGGTCGCCATGACCTGGGGCCAGATTCACGAAAGCACTTAGGAACGTGTACATCTTTAGGGGGCCTCGTAGCCTTGTGGATAGCGCGCAGGACTCGTAATTCTGTGGCGCGGGTTCGATTCCCGCACGAGGCAGAAACAAATGGGCAAAGTTTCTTTCACCCTGAATGCCCCTGTTACCTAGCAGCAAATAGGTACCTGGGAGTTAGTCAGCTGCCACGGGCTGCTTCCTAGTGTGTGTGTGGTGTGGAAAAACAAAGTAGTTAGTAAACAGTTGATTGACAATTGAGAGGCGGGCCGAAAGAGCAAAGCTCAACCCCCGCAAACACAACTAGGTGAATATCTTTCCTCAATCTTTGACGGCTTTGGTTACATTTATTAAACAGTTTACAAGCATGAAAACTTCCCATTCAACTGTTGTTATTGTTATAAACAGCCTCCTGGTGCTTCGGAGCTCATTAACTGTTTAATAATTGGAAATAAAGCCGCCAAAGATTGAAAAAAGATGTACAGGTTCGTAAGTGCTTGCGTAAGTGCTTTCGTGAATCTGGCCCCTGGTTATCACTACCTCAGGGGCGAACCAGGGAAGGTTATCTTGAGGTTATCTTGAGATGATTTCGGGGCTTTTTAGTGTCCCCGCGGCCCGGTCCTCGACCAGGCCTCCACCCCCAGGAAGCAGTCCGTGACAGCTGACTAACACCCAGGTACCTATTTTACTGCTATGTAACAGGGGCATAAGGTGAAAGAAACTCTGCCCATTGTTTCTCGCCGGCGCCTGGGATCGAACCCAGGACCAACGGATCACAAGTCCCGCGTGCTGTCCGCTCGGCCGACCGGCTCCCAGTTCGAAAAGACTTGCTCGAATATATATATACTCGTATATATATATATATATATATATATATATATATATATATATATATATATATATATATATATATATATATATATATATATATATATATATATATATATAACTGAAAACTCACACCCCAGAACTCACACCCCAGAAGTTTCAGTTGCATATTGTCCTGGGGACCATTCAGGCTTGTTCGCATATATATATATATATACGCCCCTATGTCAAAGGGGCGAAAACGCTGCCCGCTGATGCGCCCCCCCCCCTTAAATTACCCCTAAGATGCTCAACCTGAGGCACACTTATGAAGTGGGAGTTTTCAAGATGCAGCTGGTGAAGCGTGCTGGATGGAAGGAGAAATGGCAGCAGCATCCGCGGCCCAGATCTTAATCACACGGACGTAGCATCATCAGGAGAAAAAATCACCAATTTGCGAAATGATTTTTTTTTACGTAATCTGCGGAAGGTGAAAGTGCGCGATCGTGTCTTTACGTGGGAGGAGAAAAAGAGCAATTAGGAGAGAATTCTGAAGAGCTGTTGGAACCCAGTTGGATTGTGAAGGATTAATGGTGATAGTGAGAGAGATGATATAGTGGTGGGAACGGCGGTGGTGAGAGAAATAGTGGTATTGATCTTAAGCTGTGGACACCACGGGCTGTGGTGGGTATGTGGGCCTGCGGGCCGCTCCAAGCAACAGCCTAGTGGACCAAATCTCACAAGTCAAGCCTGGCCTCGGGCCGGGCTTGGGCAGTCGAAGAACTCCCAGAACCCCATCAACCAGGTATCAACCAGGTATCTGGACGGAGGCTGGCCTGCCTTGCTTACCTCACGGTGGTTACCTTACCTTAGGGTAGTTAAGGTAGTGCTAGCAAACCAGACCACATCTAGAGACACGCATCTTGAAAGGGCAAGTAATCAACCTCCCAGATAACTAACAACTGTCATAAAGTTGTTAATAGAGCAACCACCACTCCTCAAGGTATCTACAGCCTTACGAAACCAGGAGCGTAAGAGTCTAATTACCTCTTGACAACCAATCCTCTGCTGACCTGAGACCTCGAACGACGGCTGTTGACCAGCAAGTCTAGCTACGTGCCACGACGCCAACTCTTCAGTGAAGACAACCACACAGTGGGATATTTACTCGGTTTACTCAACCAGGTGGGTGAGTGAGACACAAATCTGGGGATTAGTTGAGTAGGTTGTTATTACTTGAGGCAAATGGTCAGAACGTGACTCATCGCGTCTGAGGTATGACTCCCTGAGGAGGCATTGAGGAGATAATGCCAGAGAGAGAGAGAGAGAGAGAGAGAGAGAGAGAGAGAGAGAGAGAGAGAGACAGAGAGAGAGAGAGAGAGAGAGAGAGAGAGAGAGAGAGAGAGAGAGACAGACAGACAGACAGACAGACAGACAGACAGACAGACAGACAGACAGACAGAATACCCTACCACAGTTGATATTGGATGAGACAGTCTATGAACCATGAAAGAAATTGATCTCTTAATGGAAACTCCAGCTGATTACTTAGATTGCTCATATCTTCTTTACTAGTCTTTTTATTAGCTTACCTTAGTCAATTTTCTAAGAAAATCTTCTTCAATAAATCAATTTGATGTGATTTATCAAGATTTATAAATTAATGTAAAAAAATTATACTTCGTTCATTTATTATTTATATAGAAAGCTGAAATGGAATATTAATTCGCAGTCAAAAATGTCACTTCTTCGTGTTTTTGAAAACTATAAATGGTAAAAGTTTAAATTATAAATAAATTAAAGTTAATTGTGCTGTTTTTATAAACTATATAAATGTAAAGTATAAACTATATAAATGTAAAGTATAAACTATATAAATGTAAAGTATAAACTAAATAAATGTACTAAACAATATGGTGTAAACTTTAGAAACTTTTATAGTCTTTTTATAAAGTTTATAAATATAAAAATATTTATAAATACTTTTTATTATATTATATTTATTATGGCACGAGGTCTACCAACTGGTGTCAGGGGTCTACCAACTGGTGTCAGGGTCTACCAACTGGTGTCAGGGTCTACCAACTGGTGGCAGGGGTCTATCAACTGGTGGCAGGGGTCTACCAACTGGTGGCAGGGGTCTACCAACTGGTGGCAGGGGTCTACCAACTGGTGGCAGGGGTCTATCAACTGGTGGCAGGGGTCTACCAACTGGTGGCAGTGGTCTACTAACTGGTGTCAGGGTCTACCAACTGGTGTCAGGGTCTACCAACTGGTGGCAGGGGTCTACCAACTGGTGGCAGGGGTCTACCAACTGGTGGCAGGGTCTACCAACTGGTGGCAGGGGTCTACCAACTGGTGGCAGGGTCTACCAACTGGTGTCAGGGTCTACTAACTGGTGTCAGGGTCTACCAACTGGTGGCAGGGTCTACCAACTGGTGGCAGGGTCTACCAACTGGTGGCAGTGGTCTATCAACTGGTGGCAGGGGTCTACCAACTGGTGTCAGGGTCTACCAACTGGTGGCAGGGGTCTACCAACTGGTGGCAGGGTCTACCAACTGGTGGCAGGGTCTACCAACTGGTGGCAGTGGTCTATCAACTGGTGGCAGGGGTCTACCAACTGGTGTCAGGGTCTACCAACTGGTGGCAGGGGTCTACCAACTGGTGCCAGGGTCTACCAACTGGTGGTAGGGGTCTACCAACTGGTGTCAGGGGTCTACCAACTGGTGGCAGGGTCTACCAACTGGTGGCAGGGTCTACCAACTGGTGGCAGTGGTCTATCAACTGGTGGCAGGGGTCTACCAACTGGTGTCAGGGTCTACCAACTGGTGGCAGGGGTCTATCAACTGGTGGCAGGGGTCTACCAACTGGTGTCAGGGTCTACTAACTGGTGGCAGGGGTCTATCAACTGGTGGCAGGGGTCTACCAACTGGTGGCAGGGTCTACTAACTGGTGTCAGGGTTTACCAACTGGTGTCAGGGTCTACTAACTGGTGTCAGGGTCTACTAACTGGTGTCAGGGTCTACCAACTGGTGTCAGGGTCTACCAACTGGTGTCAAGGGTCTACCAACTGGAGTCAGGGTCTACCAACTGGTGGCAGGGGTCTACCAACTGGTGTCAGGGGTCTACCAACTGGTGGCAGGGTCTACCATCTGGTGTCAAGGGTCTACCAACTGGAGTCAGGGTCTACCAACTAGTGGCAGGGTCTACCAACTGGTGTCAAGGGTCTACCAACTGGAGTCAGGGTCTACCAACTGGTGGCAGGGGTCTACCAACTGGTGTCAGGGGTCTACCAACTGGTGTCAGAGGTCTACCAACTGGTGTCAGAGGTCTACCAACTGGTGTCAGGGTCTACCAACTGGTGTCAGGGTCTACCAACTGGTGTCAGGGTCTACTAACTGGTGTCAGGGTCTACCAACTTGTGTCAGGGTCTACCAACTGGTGTCAGGGTCTACCAACTGGTGTCAGGGTCTACTAACTGGTGTCAGGGTCTACCAACTGGTGGCAGGGGTCTACCAACTGGTGTCAGGGTCTACCAACTGGAGTCAGGGTCTACCAACTGGTGGCAGGGGTCTACCAACTGGTGGCAGGGTCTACCAACTGGTGGCAGGGTCTACCAACTGGTGGCAGGGTCTACCAACTGGTATCAGGGTCTACCAACTGGTGTCAGGGGTCTACCAACTGTTGGGAGAGTACTAACATTTAGTAACTGAACAACCCTCATCCTGTTCCCCAAATACACTTTAAAAAAACTACCTAAATACCTCTGATAACAGGACATATATTTCTCTCTCTTTCTCTCTCTCATGACATTTATTTTCCTCTCTCTTTGGCTGTCTCACTTTCCTTAAAGGAAACCCAAAAAATATGTTGAAGATATTTTTTTGGCTCGTTGTCAATCTCTAGAGTTTAGAATCTTTCTCGATGGACCAGAGGCTGTGGCCCCCTCCTAAAAATTAAATTTTTTGGTAAGAGAGAGAGAGAGAGAGAGAGAGAGAGAGAGAGAGAGAGAGAGAGAGAGAGAGAGAGAGAGAGAGAGAGAGAGAGAGAGAGAGAGAGAGAGAGAGAGAGAGAGAGAGAGACGGAAGGTAAAAAAAAAAACTCTTTTGAAAAA
>NC_091201.1:30517565-30565065 GCF_040958095.1 Procambarus clarkii
AAACCTTTGAACCTTTTCCAGTTTAGTCTTATCCTTGACTAGATATGGACACCATGCTGGGGCTGCATACTCCAGGATTGGCCTGACATATGTGGTATACAAAGTTCTGAATGATTCTTTACGCAAGTTTCTAAATGCCGTTCGTATGTTGGCCAGCCTGGCAACTGGCCAACATACGAACAACACACACACAGCCTGTGTATGTGTGTGTGTGTGTGTGTGTGTGTGTGTGTGTGTGTGTGTGTGTGTGTGTGTGTGTGTGTGTGTGTGTGTGTGTGTGTGTGTGTGTGTGTGTGTGTGTGTGTGTGTGTGTGTGTGTGTGTGTGTGTGTGTGTGTGTGTGTGTGTGTGTGTGTGTGTACTCACCTATATGTACTCACCTATATGTGCTTGCAGGATCGAGCATTGACTCTTGGATCCCGCCTTTCTAGCTATCGGTTGTTTACAGCAATGACTCCTGTCCCATTTCCCTATCATACCTAGTTTTAAAAGTATGAATAGTATTTGCTTCCACAACCTGTTCCCCAAGTGCATTCCATTTTTCTACTACTCTCACGCTAAAAGAAAACTTCCTAACATCTCTGTGACTCATCTGAGTTTCCAGTTTCCACCCATGTCCCCTCGTTCTGTTATTATTACGTGTGAACATTTCATCTATTTCCACTTTGTCAATTCCCCTGAGTATTTTATATGTCCCTATCATATCTCCTCTCTCCCTTCTTTTCTCTAGTGTCGTAAGGTTCAGTTCCTTCAGCCGCTCTTCATATCCCATCCCTCGTAGCTCTGGGACAAGCCTCGTCGCAAACCTCTGAACCTTCTCCAGTTTCTTTATGTGTTTCTTCAGGTGGGGGCTCCATGATGGCGCGGCATACTCTAAGACGGGTCTCACGTAGGCAGTGTAAAGCGCCCTAAAAGCCTCCTCATTTAGGGCCTTTATTTACCATTTAGGGCCTCATTTAGGGCCTATTATTTACTCATTTACCAAAGCCTCCTCATCTGTGTGTGTGTGTGTGTAATTACCTAAGTGTAGTTACAGGATGAGAGCTACGCTCGTGGTGTCCCGTCTTCCCAGCACTCTTTGTCATATAACGCTTTGAAACTACTGACGGTCTTGGCCTCCACCACCTTCTCACTTAACTTGTTCCAACCGTCTACCACTCTATTTGCGAAGGTGAATTTTCTTATATTTCTTCGGCATCTGTGTTTAGCTAGTTTAAATCTATGACCTCTTGTTCTTGAAGTGCCAGGTCTCAGGAAATCTTCCCTGTCGATTTTATCATGTGTGTGTGTGTGTGTGTGTACTCACCTAGTTGTACTCACCTAGTTGTGTTTGCGGGGGTTGAGCTCTGGCTCTTTGGTCCCGCCTCTCAACCGTCAATCAACAGGTGTACAGATTCATGAGCCTATCGGGCTCTGTCATATCTACACTTGAAACTGTGTATGGAGTCAGCCTCCACCACATCACTTCCTAATGCATTCCATTTGTCAACCACTCTGACACTAAAAAAGTTCTTTCTAATATCTCTGTGGCTCATTTGGGCACTCAGTTTCCACCTGTGTCCCCTTGTGCGTGTTCCCCTTGTGTTAAATAGACTGTCTTTATCTACCCTATCAATCCCCTTCAGAATCTTGAATGTGGTGATCATGTCCCCCCTAACTCTTCTGTCTTCCAGCGAAGTGAGGTTTAATTCCCGTAGTCTCTCCTCGTAGCTCATACCTCTCAGCTCGGGTACTAGTCTGGTGGCAAACCTTTGAACCTTTTCCAGTTTAGTCTTATCCTTGACTAGATATGGACTCCATGCTGGGGCTGCATACTCCAGGATTGGCCTGACATATGTGGTATACAAAGTTCTGAATGATTCTTTACACAAGTTTCTGAATGCCGTTCGTATGTTGGCCAGCCTGGCATATGCCGCTGATGTTATCCGCTTGATATGTGCTGCAGGAGACAGGTCTGGCGTGATATCAACCCCCAAGTCTTTTTCCTTCTCTGACTCCTGAAGAATTTCCTCTCCCAGATGATACCTTGTATCTGGCCTCCTGCTCCCTACACCTATCTTTATTACATTACATTTGGTTGGGTTAAACTCTAACAACCATTTGTTCGACCATTCCTTCAGCTTGTCTAGGTCTTCTTGAAGCCTCAAACAGTCCTCTTCTGTTTTAATCCTTCTCATAATTTTAGCATCGTCCGGAAACATTGAGAGAAATGAATCGATACCCTCCGGGAGATCATTTACATATATCAGAAACAAGATAGGACCAAGATGTGTGTGTGTGTGTGTGTGTGTGTGTGTGTGTGTGTGTCTGTGTGTCTGTGTGTGTGTGTGTGTGTGTGTGTGTGTGTGTGTGTGTGTGTGTGTGTGTGTGTGTGTGTGTGTGTGTGTGTGTGTGTGTGTGTGTGTGTGTGTGTGTGTGTGTGTGTGTGTGTGTGTGTGTGTGTTTTAGAGAGAAATATATGTAGTAGATATGATAAAGTAAAATAGGTCGAGAGTCAGTACATAATACAACCGAAGGTTAGAAAGTCGGGGGTCCAAGAGCTAAAACTTCGATCCTGCAGGCACAAATAGGCACACCCCCCTCCCCTCAACCCCCCCTCCCCCCATGCATATGAGATAGATACCTTTGACGGCTGCTCTTACGACCTTTTGAACACTGACGGAAAGAAACCCCTTTAAGGAGATTCCAAAAGTCGAGTACAAGTTGTTGCTCAGAATTCTAAGAGTGAGAGTCAAGTGGGAGAGGCGGGACGAGGAGGAGGAGGAGAGGAGGCAAACAAGCATAGGCATTCAGGAGTGGATTTTCAGGTGTTTTCAAAAGAGGTTTAGTTGATTGATTGATTTTATTCCAAGATATTCTGAAAACTGGAGAGAGAGAGAGAGTATAGGAGCTTGTTTTGAGAGTCTGAAAATGGGCTGGAATGCCTTCTTTTTTTTGAAAGGCATTCCAGCCCCTTTTCATTCAACACCAACACACATTTGTGTGTTGGTGTTGAATAGTGATATATTCCTCTAGCAGTGTATTTAAGACGTACAAAAAAAAATTCTTTTCACAAACAAAAATGTGCTTTTGAACCTCTGAATAAATTTTGTGACGTCTCTTCTCACTGGATTTTACACCAAATCTGAAAAGACTCTTCGGGGGAGACTGAAGGTATTAATCATGAATGACCAGGTGTGTATAACTCTCACTATTCACCTGTTCTGATTCACTCACTATTCACTATTCACCTTCACTTGTTCTGATTCACTCACTATTCACTATTCACCTTCACCTGTTCTGATTCACTCACTATTCACTATTCACCTTCACTTGTTCTGATTCACTCACTATTCACTATTCACCTTCACTTGTTCTGATTCACTCACTATTCACTATTCACCTTCACTTGTTCTGATTCACTCACTATTCACCTTCACCTGTTCTGACAGCTGATCTGTGCCCAGGAAGCCTCACCCAACTTGTTCATCGTACAACTAATACACTATAGGTTACCTAGCAGTAAATAGGTACCTGGGAGTTAGTCAGTTGTCACGGGCTGCTTCCTGGGGGTGGAGGCCTGGTCGAGGACCGGGCCGCGGGGACACTAAAGCCCCGAAAACATCTCAAGATAACCTCAAGATAACCTCAAGATAGGTCCAACAGCCTGGTTGACCCGTCCAGCGACGAGGAGGCCTGGTCGGCGACCGGACCGCGGGGACGCTAAACCCCGAAAACACCTCAAGATAACCTCAAGGTAACCTTAAGGTAGGTTGCAGCCCATAACTGAAGTTATATATCTTACCTTACACCATATATTTAGAAATTTCGGATATCCAAACGCCGGGTTCGCGGATAGCAGATCCTGTAATCTTAGGCCGGATATCATTGCGTTCGGGAATAGCGTAAAGATTCATTCAGGAACAAATCCATATTTTCAGTTAACAAGAGCGATACAAAAAATATACGCAAAAATCATTAATTGAGATTTGAACACACACGATCTAGGATTTTGTCGCAATTACGATAATGTATGACTGTATTATACAGCAAGTGCTTCACGTCATGCCTGTAACTGTGTAACTGTTTGTACGTTAAACTGTGAAACTGTTTGTACGTTTAACTGCGTAACTGTTTGTGTCTTTGACTGTTTAACTGTCTTTACCCATGTCTGTAAGTAATTATGTAACTGTACCTGTAACTGAATAACTACGTAACTGTCTGTTTGGATTTCTGTCGGTCTGTGTGTGTAATTACCTAAGTGTAGTTACAGGATGAGAGCTACGCTCGTGGTGTCCCGTCTTCCCAGTACTCTTTGTCGTATAACGCTTTGAAACTACTGACGGTCTTGGCCTCCACCACCTTCTCACTCAACCTGTTCCATCCGTATGTATGTATGTATGTATGTATGTATGTATGTATGTATGTATGTATGTATGTATGTATGTATGTATGTATGTATGTATGTATGTGGTTGTTTTTGGAACTAAATGGACCGATTATCGACGCTGACCGAGCAAAGAGAATTTTCTTATAAATGGCCTTTGCCAATTAGCAATTGAAATATTTTTTTTTTTTAGTCATGTGCTAATTGATATATTGCCAGAGGTATGTTGTTGTCAACCAATCAGGGTTGAAAGACCGATTGACAGACAAATATGTCAACCCCAATCACCTCAATCACCAAAATTATCAACACCCACTCCTCACCACCACACCACTGGACAACCACACCATCAACCACACTACCAACCACACCACTAACCACCCCACAAACCACAACAACAACAACCACGCTACTAACCACCCCACCAACCACACTACCAACCACACTACCAACCACACCACCAACCACCCCACCAACCACACTACCAACCACACTACCAACCACCCCACCAACCACACTACCAACCACACCACTAACCACCCCACCAACCACACCATCAACCACACCACCAACCACCCCACAACCACACTACCAGTAGTAGGGAGTAAGAGCCACAGGCTCCTTTTTTTTTGGGGGAAAAAAAGTGCCTGTGCGCCCCAAGGGTTTCAGGTAAATTTAGAATATCCCCTGTGCGCCCCAAGGGTTTTCAGGCGAATTTGGGGAGTCACAGATTTAGAATTAGGGAATTCTTATAATGAAAAATAATGTCATACGAGTTTGCTAAAGTTCTTATAAGAAAAATAATTTCCGAGACTTAGAAGTTTGTTAAGGCCTTATGGGAGAAATTCAAATAACATGTGTAGCACTTTAGGGCTTCCAGGAGAACTCTACGGACATATTTTACGTGTTTTCAACTTACAAAATCGTCTGTGTGGCGCCAGGGTTTTCAGGTAAATTTAGAATATCCCCTGTGCGCCCCAAGGGTTTCAGGTAAATTTAGAAAATCGTGTGTAGCGCTTGGGGGTTTTCAGGTAAATTTTGTCAGTCGCAGATTTTAGAAGTAAGGATTTCTTATGAGAAAAATAATTTCCGAGACTTAGAAGTTTGTTAAAGCCTTATGGGAGAAATTCAAATAACGTGTGTAGCACTTTAGGGCTTCCAGGAGAACTCTACGGACATATTTTACATGTTTTCAACTTACAAAATCGTCTATGTAAGCCTTAGTTATTCATATAAATTTAGAAAATCACCTGTGTAAGTCATTGTTTTCAGGGTTTCGTACATCACACCCCCCTCCCTCCCCCCCTTACCTCGCAATCTGTCGCCTCACCTGTGTTTACTTTACGCCCGGTCAGCCAGACCTCTTATCTTATGTTATCTTCTCATAATATCTGGACCGTCCCTCCTCTCTCTCTCTCTCTCCTTTCATTCAGTTCAACTATTTTCCAACATCGTATGTTTGCTCCTTTTCATTAAGCAAGTCAGTATGTTTGCTCCTTTTCATTAAGCAAGTCAGTTTTACACAAATAAATCATGTTAGTAAGCAAGTTCTAGCTCACGTTCCCCACCTTAGTCCCCTGTCGTATAATGAATACTATCATTCCAATCCCTCTAAAATTTAAAAATAATCATATTTCAAATGTAGTTCAATACAGTAATTTAGTTACCAAGCTCCAGCTCTTGTCCTCCGCCTTAGCTCTCTCTCGTATCTTCGTTAGTATCAGTCCAATTTCCCTGAAATTTCTACCCTCTGTATTTCAGACATAGTTTAGTAAATGCAAACAATTATCAAACTCTAGCTCTTGTCCCCAGCTTAGTTCATTTGTACAAAATCATTAGTAACAGTCCAAATTCCCTGAGATTTTTAGCCTCTGTATTTCAGACACCATAAATAAGATCAAAACAGTTACCAAGCTCCAGCTCTTGTCCTCCGCCTTAGTTCTCTTTCATATCTTTGTAAATAAACCACCAATTTCCCTGAAATTTCTACCCTCTGTATTTCAGACACCGTAAATAAAATCAAGTCAGTTATCGAGCTCCAGCTCTCGTCCCCGCCTTAGTTCTCCTTCGTATCTTTGTAAATAACCCATCAATTTCCCTAAAATTAAAAGCAGACATACTTCAAAGTTAGTAAATAAAATCAAGTCAGTTATCGAGCTCCAGCTCTCGTCCCCCACCCTCTTCCACCCTCAAGTCTTTGTAAATAAACCATCAATTTCCCTGAAATTTTTTACCCTCTGTATTTCAGACATAGTAAATATGAAGTAAACAATTATAAAACTAGCTCTTGTCCTCTGTCCAAGCTCACTTTTGTAAAATCATTACTCTCAGTCCAAATCACCCAACTACATTTTCAGACATAGTAAATAAAAACCAGTTCAGTTATCAAGTTTCAACTCTTGTGCCCCAGCTTAGTTCATTTGTACAAGTTCTTTATTTTCCAACTAAATCACCCTGAGATTTAAGATCACCGTATTTCTAACGTAGTAAAATTAATCGGGGCATTAACCAAGCTCCATTTCCTCAGCCTTAGATCATCAGACATAAATATATTCGATCAAGTCCCTCTCCAGCCTATCTGTTTATCAGAGTATTTACTTTACCCTTCTCATCCCCAACGTATCAATCCCCAACGTATCAAAACCTTCAATAATCTTACTGTATTTGCATATTTTTTCTATATTCAGCTGTGTTCTTCACATTTTGTCCATGTTTTCTATGTTCACTCCATGTTCTTCAAATGTTCACAGTCCCATTCAGTTCATATTTTCACAAGTATCTCCATTTTTTCTGTAATCTTTCTCTTAGTCTCATTACTTTCTCTACAAATTCTAGTCATATTTTCTATGTTTTCATGTTCATCACATGTTCTCTTTACAACTTTTATACTCAATATTCATGCTAACTTCCATATTTTTGTGTTCTTTGTCAATATTCATGTTCCTCTACAAGTTCATGTTCCTCACAAGATCACTTCGTTTTTCACCTTCACTTACATATTTTCTACATTCTTTGTCATATTCTCCATGTTCTTCACAAGTCCATTGTTCATTCTTTGTAATCCCTATTCTCCTTATCATGTTTTCATGTTCTCTGTAAGTTCATATTCCCAGCATGTTCACTGTATTCATCAACTTTTCTTACATATGTTCTTTGCCATGTTCCCCATATGTTCTCTGGGTTTTTCCCCCTTACATGTTATTTAACGTTCCTTAACTAAAAAAAATCTTTCGCCAATCAACTAAAACATAGTCACTTTCGTCATTTCTCAACTAAACTTATTATCAAGTCAACAAAAAATTGTCAAAGGATTCTTTCCAACACTGTTCATAACTAAACTTATTATCCAGTCAACTAAAAATAGTCAGAAATAGCCTCGTTCAACACTGTTCTTAACTAAAACAACCTTTCTCTTAGCTAAAAATTGTCAAAGGAAACTTTTTTCAGCACTTTCTTAACAGGCGCTATGTTTCATCAAGAAAAAATTGTCAAAGGAAACTTTCCAAAACTGTTCATAACTAGCTTTTATCCATCGTCAATCAACTAAAAAAAATAACTTTCATCATTTCTTAACTAAACTTATTCCCCAGTCATCAGAAAATAACCGTGTTCATCATGTTTCATTGTCATTTCATAACTAAAATTATCTGCCAATCTTCAGAAAAAGTCACTTTCATCATTTCTTAACTAAACTTATTCCCCATTCATCAGAAAATAACCGTGTTCATCATGTTTCATTGTCATTTCATAACTAAAATTATCTGCCAATCATCAGAAAAAGTCATGTTCATCATGTTTTGTCTTTTTCCTTAACTAAAGTATTCATCAGTCAACTAAAAATAGTTACTTCATCATGTTTCCTTGTCATTTCTTAACTAAAATATCACTTCTCTCATCTGAAAATAGTCAGGATTAACCTCATTCAACACCGTTCTTAACTAAAACAGCCTTTCGCTTAGCTAAAAATTGTCAAAGGAATCTTTTCAGCACTGTTCATAACTAACTTTATCCATCGTCAAGTCAGAAAATATAGTCAAAGATATCTATCATCGTCGTTCTTAACTGACATTTATACTTTGTGGAGCACTAAAATAGTCAAATGTAACTTTTTCAACACTTTCGTAACTAAAATTATATGTCGCTAAGTAAGAAAAATAGTCAAAGGTGCTCTCCGTTACACCAAAGTTACTCTTCGAGAAATCAAAGACACTCTTCAATACATCAAGGACTTACTCAAAGACACCAAAGTTACACTCTAAGACATCCTTCGAGACATCAAAGACATCCTTTAAGACTTCAAGGGCACTCTTCGAGATATCAAAAGACACTCTCAAACACTCAAAATTTACTCGCATCCTCAAAGTTATTCTCAGAGTCATCAAAAAAGTTAATCTCAGTCATCAAATGCTATTCTCTAAGTAGCCTTTCGTTCATCAGAGAAACTTTCTAAGACATCTTCGTTCATTAAAGTTAATCTCAGAGGCATAAAAGTTATTCTCGGAGCTATCAAAATTAATCTCTAAAACAACAAAAGTTAATCTCTATCATCAAAGTTGATCTGCAAGATATCTTCGAGACATCAAAGTTACTTTTCATTACATCAAAGACGCATTCAAATACTACCCATGTTCTCAGAAGTCATTCTCTAAGCCATCAATGTTCTTCTCTAAGACATAAAAGTTATTCTCTATGTCATCAAAAGTTATTCTCTGAGCTAACAAAATACTACTCATGTTCTCAAAGACATTCTCCAATTCATCAATGTTGTTTCAAAGACATCAAAGTTAATCTCAGAGTTATCCAAAGACATTCTCAAAGTCATCTAAAGTTATTCTCTAAGACATCAAAGTTATTCTAAGAGTTATCAAAAGTTATTCTCAGTCATGTTATGTTATTCTCTAACTCACTTCCATTCATCAAAAGACATTCTCTAAGCCCTCAAAGTTATTCCCAGAGTCATCAAAAAGTTATTCTTCAAAACATAAAATTTGCTCTGTAAGATATCTTCGTTCATCAAACTTATTCTCAGAGACATCTAAAGTTATTCTCAGAACAATCAAAAGTTATTCTAAGACAACAAAGTTATTCTCAGAGGCATAAAAGTCATTCTCAGAGTCACCTTTGTTATTCAAAGAAGCCTTCTGAGACATCCTCGTTCAACAAAAACTGTCCTCAGAGCCATCAAAAAGTTAAATACAGTCGTCAAAGTTATTCTCTAAGTATCTTTTCGTTCATCAGAGAAGCTTTCTAAGACATCTTTGTTCATCCAAGTTGTTCTCTAAGACATCAATCTTGTTCTCTAAGACATCAAAGATGTTCTCTAAATCATAAAAGTTAATCTCTAAGTTACCTTCGTTCATCAGAGAAACTTTCCAAAACATCTTCGTTCATCAAACTTGTTTTCAAAGTCATCAAATGTTATTCTCGAAGTCATCAAAGATATTTTCAGAGACATCTAAAGTTAATTTCTATGTTATAAAAGTTATTCTCAGAGACATCTAAAGTTAATCTTGGTCATCAAAGTTGTTCTCTAAACATCAATGTTGTTCTCCAAGACATCAAAGATGTTCTCAAAATCATAAAAGTTATTCCCAGAGCTATCAAAGTGATCTCTAATTCATCTTCGTTCTCCAAAAAGTTGTTCTCTAAGACACCTTCGTTCATCAAAGAAACTCTCCTTCTTCCATCATGTTATTCTTTAAGACATCTTCAGTCATAAAATTTTCTCTCCAAAATGTAACTAGTTCAGCTTTTCATACCAAACCTGCATTTCTGTTAAAATATATTTTCGCAGACACTTTACCCTAAAACTGTTCTCTGAACTATCCTAACTTAACTTACCTTACCTTACCTATCTTACCTAACTTTACCTATGTTACCTTACCTTACCTACCTTTCCTAACTTAACCTGCTTAACCTATCTTACCTAACTTTACCTATCTTACCTAACTTTACCTATGTTACCTTACCTTACCTACCTTTCCTAACTTAACCCGCTTAACCTATCTTACCTAACTTTACCTATCTTACCTAACTTAACTTTCATAACCTAACTTTACCTATCCTAACATAACTTACCTTACCTTCCCTATCTTACCTAACTTTACCTATCCTAACATAACTTACCTTACTTTCCCTAACTTAACCTAACTTTACCTATCCTAACTTAACTTACCTTTCATAACCTAACTTTACCTATCCTAACATAACTTACCTTACCTTCCCTAACTTAACCTAACTTCACCTGCTTAACATAACTTACCTTACCTTCCCTATCTTACCTAACTTTACCTATCCTATCCTAACCTAACTTGTCTTACCTAACTTAATCTTACTTTCCCAAACTGATGTATCCTAACTTATCTAGTCCAACCAGACATGCTCTAACTTACATAAGTATTCCTTCTTGTCTTTTGTGTTTCGTCAATCATTGTCTCATATTCATTTACTCATTTCATTAGTTAATTTCTCAAATGGTCACTTATGGATTTCAAGTGCTATTTGTTATATATGGGCATTTACTCATTTCTTTAGTTAATTTCTCAAATGGTCACTTATGCATTTCAAGTGCTATTTGTTAGAGATTGAATATTTAAGCATTTCAAAGAATTATAATTTCTCAAATGGACGTTTTTGCATTTCAAGTGCTATTTGCTAGAGATTGAATATTTAAGCATTTCAAAGAATTTTTGTTATATATGGGCATTTACTCATTTCAAGGGATAATTTCTCAAATGGACGTTTTTGCATTTCAAGTGTTATTTGTTTAAGATTGGGTATTTAACCATTTCAAAGGATTTTGTTATATATGGGAACTTACTCGTTTCAAGGGCTAATTTCTCAAATGGTCATTTTTGCAGATCAAGGGTTATTTGTTAAAGTTCATCAAGTTGTCCCATAAGTTGTATTAGTAGGTTCTATCTTATGTTCTTATTCCCCAACCCCTTAACCTAACCTCTTGTAATCTTAGTGTATTAGTAGGTTCTATCTTATGTTCTTATTCCCCAACCCCTTAACCTAACCTCTTGTAATCTTAGTGTATTTAGTAGGTTCTATCTTATGTTCTTATTCCCCAACCCTTTAACCTAACCTTTCAGATGTAGTTTGTTGAATATAATATCTTTTTCCTAACCTTTCAGATGTAGCTTTGTTTCTTGTTTTTGTATATTTTACCCAAACCCACCATCCCACTTAACCATCTTTCCTTCTTTACTTTGTTTTCACATATAAGTTCATTCTTTATCATAGTAATAATAAAATTACAATAGTAAAGAATCAGATCTACTAAGACTTGAAATTGAGAAACAAGAGCTCAAGGGATTGAGAGCATGAAAGAAGAGCAAGGAGTAAGAGAGAGGGGGCGGAAGAAAATGGGACCAAAGAAGAGAGAATGAGAGAGAGTGTGGGCATGGGAGCACTAAGACTTGAATTGAGAAAAAGAAAAACTAAGTGAATGAGAATGAGGGTGTGAGAATGGGAGCAATAAGACTTGAATTGAGAAAAAGAAAAACTAAGTGAATGAGAATGAGGGTGTGAGAATGGGAGCAATAAGACTTGAATTTGAGAAACAAGAGAGCATTTGAGCAAATGAGGGAGAGAGAGGGGAGGAAGAGAGAGAATAAGGGAGAGAGATAGAAAAGGAGGGTTAGAAGGAGTAGGAGAATCAAAGTAAAGAAGGAAAGATGGTTTGGGTAAAAATATACAAAAGGAGAAACAAAACTACATCTGAAAGGTTAGGAAAAAGATATTATATTCAACAAACTACATCTGAAAGGTTAGGTTAAAGGGTTGGGGAATAAGAACATAAGATAGAACCTACTAAATACACTAAGATTACAAGAGGTTAGGTTAAGGGGTTGGGGAATAAGAATAAATGATAGAACCTACTAATACACTAAGATTACAAGAGGTTAGGTTAAGGGGTTGGGGAATAAGAACATAAGATAGAACCTACTAATACAACTTATGGGACAACTTGATGAACTTTAACAAATAACCCTTGATCTGCAAAAATGACCATTTGAGAAATTAGCCCTTGAAACGAGTAAGTTCCCATATATAACAAAATCCTTTGAAATGGTTAAATACCCAATCTTAAACAAATAACACTTGAAATGCAAAAACGTCCATTTGAGAAATTATCCCTTGAAATGAGTAAATGCCCATATATAACAAAAATTCTTTGAAATGCTTAAATATTCAATCTCTAGCAAATAGCACTTGAAATGCAAAAACGTCCATTTGAGAAATTATAATTCTTTGAAATGCTTAAATATTCAATCTCTAACAAATAGCACTTGAAATGCATAAGTGACCATTTGAGAAATTAACTAAAGAAATGAGTAAATGCCCATATATAACAAATAGCACTTGAAATCCATAAGTGACCATTTGAGAAATTAACTAATGAAATGAGTAAATGAATATGAGACAATGATTGACGAAACACAAAAGACAAGAAGGAATACTTATGTAAGTTAGAGCATGTCTGGTTGGACTAGATAAGTTAGGATACATCAGTTTGGGAAAGTAAGATTAAGTTAGGTAAGACAAGTTAGGTTAGGATAGGATAGGTAAAGTTAGGTAAGATAGGGAAGGTAAGGTAAGTTATGTTAAGCAGGTGAAGTTAGGTTAAGTTAGGGAAGGTAAGGTAAGTTATGTTAGGATAGGTAAAGTTAGGTTATGAAAGGTAAGTTAAGTTAGGATAGGTAAAGTTAGGTTAAGTTAGGGAAAGTAAGGTAAGTTATGTTAGGATAGGTAAAGTTAGGTAAGATAGGGAAGGTAAGGTAAGTTATGTTAGGATAGGTAAAGTTAGGTTATGAAAGTTAAGTTAGGTAAGATAGGTAAAGTTAGGTAAGATAGGTTAAGCGGGTTAAGTTAGGAAAGGTAGGTAAGGTAAGGTAACATAGGTAAAGTTAGGTAAGATAGGTAAAGTTAGGTAAGATAGGTTAAGCAGGTTAAGTTAGGAAAGGTAGGTAAGGTAAGGTAACATAGGTAAAGTTAGGTAAGATAGGTAAGGTAAGGTAAGTTAAGTTAGGATAGTTCAGAGAACAGTTTTAGGGTAAAGTGTCTGCGAAAATATATTTTAACAGAAATGCAGGTTTGGTATGAAAAGCTGAACTAGTTACATTTTGGAGAGAAAATTTTATGACTGAAGATGTCTTAAAGAATAACATGATGGAAGAAGGAGAGTTTCTTTGATGAACGAAGGTGTCTTAGAGAACAACTTTTTGGAGAACGAAGATGAATTAGAGATCACTTTGATAGCTCTGGGAATAACTTTTATGATTTTGAGAACATCTTTGATGTCTTGGAGAACAACATTGATGTTTAGAGAACAACTTTGATGACCAAGATTAACTTTAGATGTCTCTGAGAATAACTTTTATAACATAGAAATTAACTTTAGATGTCTCTGAAAATATCTTTGATGACTTCGAGAATAACATTTGATGACTTTGAAAACAAGTTTGATGAACGAAGATGTTTTGGAAAGTTTCTCTGATGAACGAAGGTAACTTAGAGATTAACTTTTATGATTTAGAGAACATCTTTGATGTCTTAGAGAACAAGATTGATGTCTTAGAGAACAACTTGGATGAACAAAGATGTCTTAGAAAGCTTCTCTGATGAACGAAAAGATACTTAGAGAATAACTTTGACGACTGTATTTAACTTTTTGATGGCTCTGAGGACAGTTTTTGTTGAACGAGGATGTCTCAGAAGGCTTCTTTGAATAACAAAGGTGACTCTGAGAATAACTTTGATGACTCTGAGAAAGACTTTGTTGTCTTAGAATAACTTTTGATTGTTCTGAGAATAACATTAGATATCTCTGAGAATAAGTTTGATGAACGAAGATATCTTACAGAGCAAATTTTATGTTTGAAGAATAACTTTTTGATGACTCTGGGAATAACTTTGAGGGCTTAGAGAATGTCTTTTGATGAATGGAAGTGAGTTAGAGAATAACTTTTGATAACTCTTAGAATAACTTTGATGTCTTAGAGAATAACTTTAGATGACTTTGAGAATGTCTTTGGATAACTCTGAGATTAACTTTGATGTCTTTGAAACAACATTGATGAATTGGAGAATGTCTTTGAGAACATGAGTAGTATTTTGTTAGCTCAGAGAATAACTTTTGATGACATAGAGAATAACTTTTATGTCTTAGAGAAGAACATTGATGGCTTAGAGAATGACTTCTGAGAACATGGGTAGTATTTGAATGCGTCTTTGATGTAATGAAAAGTAACTTTGATGTCTCGAAGATATCTTGCAGATCAACTTTGATGATAGAGATTAACTTTTGTTGTTTTAGAGATTAATTTTGATAGCTCCGAGAATAACTTTTATGCCTCTGAGATTAACTTTAATGAACGAAGATGTCTTAGAAAGTTTCTCTGATGAACGAAAGGCTACTTAGAGAATAGCATTTGATGACTGAGATTAACTTTTTTGATGACTCTGAGAATAACTTTGAGGATGCGAGTAAATTTTGAGTGTTTGAGAGTGTCTTTTGATATCTCGAAGAGTGCCCTTGAAGTCTTAAAGGATGTCTTTGATGTCTCGAAGGATGTCTTAGAGTGTAACTTTGGTGTCTTTGAGTAAGTCCTTGATGTATTGAAGAGTGTCTTTGATTTCTCGAAGAGTAACTTTGGTGTAACGGAGAGCACCTTTGACTATTTTTCTTACTTAGCGACATATAATTTTAGTTACGAAAGTGTTGAAAAAGTTACATTTGACTATTTTAGTGCTCCACAAAGTATAAATGTCAGTTAAGAACGACGATGATAGATATCTTTGACTATATTTTCTGACTTGACGATGGATAAAGTTAGTTATGAACAGTGCTGAAAAGATTCCTTTGACAATTTTTAGCTAAGCGAAAGGCTGTTTTAGTTAAGAACGGTGTTGAATGAGGTTAATCCTGACTATTTTCAGATGAGAGAAGTGATATTTTAGTTAAGAAATGACAAGGAAACATGATGAAGTAACTATTTTTAGTTGACTGATGAATACTTTAGTTAAGGAAAAAGACAAAACATGATGAACATGACTTTTTCTGATGATTGGCAGATAATTTTAGTTATGAAATGACAATGAAACATGATGAACACGGTTATTTTCTGATGAATGGGGAATAAGTTTAGTTAAGAAATGATGAAAGTGACTTTTTCTGAAGATTGGCAGATAATTTTAGTTATGAAATGACAATGAAACATGATGAACACGGTTATTTTCTGATGACTGGGGAATAAGTTTAGTTAAGAAATGATGAAAGTTATTATTTTTAGTTGATTGACGATGGATAAAAGCTAGTTATGAACAGTTTTGGAAAGTTTCCTTTGACAATTTTTTCTTGATGAAACATAGCGCCTGTTAAGAAAGTGCTGAAAAAAGTTTCCTTTGACAATTTTTAGCTAAGAGAAAGGTTGTTTTAGTTAAGAACAGTGTTGAACGAGGCTATTTCTGACTATTTTTAGTTGACTGGATAATAAGTTTAGTTATGAACAGTGTTGGAAAGAATCCTTTGACAATTTTTTGTTGACTTGATAATAAGTTTAGTTGAGAAATGACGAAAGTGACTATGTTTTAGTTGATTGGCGAAAGATTTTTTTTAGTTAAGGAACGTTAAATAACATGTAAGGGGGAAAAACCCAGAGAACATATGGGGAACATGGCAAAGAACATATGTAAGAAAAGTTGATGAATACAGTGAACATGCTGGGAATATGAACTTACAGAGAACATGAAAACATGATAAGGAGAATAGGGATTACAAAGAATGAACAATGGACTTGTGAAGAACATGGAGAATATGACAAAGAATGTAGAAAATATGTAAGTGAAGGTGAAAAACGAAGTGATCTTGTGAGGAACATGAACTTGTAGAGGAACATGAATATTGACAAAGAACACAAAAATATGGAAGTTAGCATGAATATTGAGTATAAAAGTTGTAAAGAGAACATGTGATGAACATGAAAACATAGAAAATATGACTAGAATTTGTAGAGAAAGTAATGAGACTAAGAGAAAGATTACAGAAAAAATGGAGATACTTGTGAAAATATGAACTGAATGGGACTGTGAACATTTGAAGAACATGGAGTGAACATAGAAAACATGGACAAAATGTGAAGAACACAGCTGAATATAGAAAAAATATGCAAATACAGTAAGATTATTGAAGGTTTTGATACGTTGGGGATTGATACGTTGGGGATGAGAAGGGTAAAGTAAATACTCTGATAAACAGATAGGCTGGAGAGGGACTTGATCGAATATATTTATGTCTGATGATCTAAGGCTGAGGAAATGGAGCTTGGTTAATGCCCCGATTAATTTTACTACGTTAGAAATACGGTGATCTTAAATCTCAGGGTGATTTAGTTGGAAAATAAAGAACTTGTACAAATGAACTAAGCTGGGGCACAAGAGTTGAAACTTGATAACTGAACTGGTTTTTATTTACTATGTCTGAAAATGTAGTTGGGTGATTTGGACTGAGAGTAATGATTTTACAAAAGTGAGCTTGGACAGAGGACAAGAGCTAGTTTTATAATTGTTTACTTCATATTTACTATGTCTGAAATACAGAGGGTAAAAAATTTCAGGGAAATTGATGGTTTATTTACAAAGACTTGAGGGTGGAAGAGGGTGGGGGACGAGAGCTGGAGCTCGATAACTGACTTGATTTTATTTACTAACTTTGAAGTATGTCTGCTTTTAATTTTAGGGAAATTGATGGGTTATTTACAAAGATACGAAGGAGAACTAAGGCGGGGACGAGAGCTGGAGCTCGATAACTGACTTGATTTTATTTACGGTGTCTGAAATACAGAGGGTAGAAATTTCAGGGAAATTGGTGGTTTATTTACAAAGATATGAAAGAGAACTAAGGCGGAGGACAAGAGCTGGAGCTTGGTAACTGTTTTGATCTTATTTATGGTGTCTGAAATACAGAGGCTAAAAATCTCAGGGAATTTGGACTGTTACTAATGATTTTGTACAAATGAACTAAGCTGGGGACAAGAGCTAGAGTTTGATAATTGTTTGCATTTACTAAACTATGTCTGAAATACAGAGGGTAGAAATTTCAGGGAAATTGGACTGATACTAACGAAGATACGAGAGAGAGCTAAGGCGGAGGACAAGAGCTGGAGCTTGGTAACTAAATTACTGTATTGAACTACATTTGAAATATGATTATTTTTAAATTTTAGAGGGATTGGAATGATAGTATTCATTATACGACAGGGGACTAAGGTGGGGAACGTGAGCTAGAACTTGCTTACTAACATGATTTATTTGTGTAAAACTGACTTGCTTAATGAAAAGGAGCAAACATACTGACTTGCTTAATGAAAAGGAGCAAACATACGATGTTGGAAAATAGTTGAACTGAATGAAAGGAGAGAGAGAGAGAGAGGAGGGACGGTCCAGATATTATGAGAAGATAACATAAGATAAGAGGTCTGGCTGACCGGGCGTAAAGTAAACACAGGTGAGGCGACAGATTGCGAGGTAAGGGGGGGAGGGAGGGGGGTGTGATGTACGAAACCCTGAAAACAATGACTTACACAGGTGATTTTCTAAATTTATATGAATAACTAAGGCTTACATAGACGATTTTGTAAGTTGAAAACATGTAAAATATGTCCGTAGAGTTCTCCTGGAAGCCCTAAAGTGCTACACACGTTATTTGAATTTCTCCCGTAAGGCTTTAACAAACTTCTAAGTCTCGGAAATTATTTTTCTCATAAGAAATCCTTACTTCTAAAATCTGCGACTGACAAAATTTACCTGAAAACCCCCAAGCGCTACACACGATTTTCTAAATTTACCTGAAACCCTTGGGGCGCACAGGGGATATTCTAAATTACCTGAAAACCCTGGCGCCACACAGACGATTTTGTAAGTTGAAAACACGTAAAATATGTCCGTAGAGTTCTCCTGGAAGCCCTAAAGTGCTACACATGTTATTTGAATTTCTCCCATAAGGCCTTAACAAACTTCTAAGTCTCGGAAATTATTTTTCTTATAAGAACTTTAGCAAACTCGTATGACATTATTTTTCATTATAAGAATTCCCTAATTCTAAATCTGTGACTCCCCAAATTCGCCTGAAAACCCTTGGGGCGCACAGGGGATATTCTAAATTTACCTGAAACCCTTGGGGCGCACAGGCACTTTTTTTCCCAGAAAAAAAAAGGAGCCGCTGGCTCTTACAGTCCACAGGGGTCCTCCGGCCTGAAAAAAAAAGGAGCCGCTGGCTCTTACAGTCCACAGGGGTCCTCTCCCCCCAAAAAAAAGGAGCCTGTGGCTCTTACTCCCTACTACTACTACCAACCACACTACCAACCACACCACCAACCACCCCACCAACCACACTACCAACTACACCACCAACCACCCCACCAACCACACTACCAACCACCCCACCAACCACAACAACAACAACCACACCACCAACCACCCCACCAACCACACTACCAACCACACCACCAACCACCCCACCAACCACACTACCAACCACACTACCAACCACACCACCAACCACCCCACCAACCACACTACCAACCACACCACCAACCACCCCACCAACCACACTACCAACCACACTACCAACCACACCACCAACCACACTACCAACCACCCCACCAACCACCCCACCAACCACACTACCAACCACACTACCAACCACCCCACCAACCACCCCACCAACCACACTACCAACCACACCACCAACCACCCCACCAACCACACTACCAACCACACTACCAACCACACCACCAACCACACCACCAACCACCCCACCAAACACACTACCAACCACACTACCAACCACACCACCAACCACACTACCAACCACACCACCAACCACACTACCAACCACACCACTAACCACCCCACCAACCACAACAACAACAACCACACTACCACCATCGTGGCCTGCTAGGCTTGACGAGCCACATCACTTTAACAAGTGTCTCCATCATTGAGTTCAAGAGTGGAACTGAAAATACCTCTTTTTCAAGGCTGAGTACAGACTTTGGAGTGCGTGAGTGAGTGTGTGTGTGTGTGTGTGTGTGTGTGTGTGTGTGTGTGTGTGTGTGTGTGTGTGTGTGTGTGTGTGTGTGTGTGTGTGTGTGTGTTCGTGAGCGAGTGAGTGAGTGACTGCATGAGTGGGTTCTACCTGTGCTTGGAGAACTGAGCTACACACACACACACACACACACGCACTCGAAATGTTCACAACACTCTACAACGAAGAACAAAAGTTCTCGAAACCTCTTGGGGCTCATTTGGGCCACCAGCGTTCACTCGAACGTGTTGATCTATCGATTCTATCCCCCTCGAGTCTATTCTCGTCCCCTCCAGTGATCTATCTACTATCTACCCTATCAACTGCGTGCAGACCTGTCCACAGAGAAAGATTTATCCCTGTCAGTTCACCGTCTTGAGGATATTTGTACAGTAATTCTGTCTTTGGACGTAATTGCTTAATTACAAAATAAACTTGTTCAACTGACACGAGAGCAAGTTGAAGATCACTGGCATGAGAACAGGTGGAAAGAGAACAATCAGTTTCGACCACTATAGAGAGAGAGAACACACAGAGAACAACGAATGAGAGAACCAAAGCAGGTTCGAAACCTCCTTCCACGTTTCACAGCAGAAAAAGACGGCTGAGAAAGGCAACAACTATACACAGAGAAAGAGTCATTAATTGCGTGTTTTCGAGTCCATTTTGAATTAGAGAACTTTGGGTATCGAACCAGACGTCGGTCGATATACCTCGAACACCAAAACAGAGACAGGTTGAAGTCGAAGGGGAATATGGAATTGCCAGAGATTGTACTGTCTCTCTGACTGACTCTCTCTCTCTCTCTCTCTCTCTCTCTCTCTCTCTCTCTCTCTCTCTCTCTCTCTCTCTCTCTCTCTCTCTCTCTCTCAGGCTTATAAAAGCCAGCCAAGACGGAGTGAGGGAACTTCATTAGCCACACGTTTCACTGTTAAATTTTCCTTTTTGGTAACCGCGGTTTGGTTGGCTGGTTGTGGGTTGGTTGGTTGGTATTGGTTGTGGGTTGGTTGATGGGTGCGTAGGTTGGTTGGTATTGGTTTGGGTTGGTTGGTTGGTATTGGTTGTGGGTTGATTGATGGGTGGGTAGGTTGGTTGGTATTGGTTGTGGGTTGGTTGATGGGTGGGTAGGTTGGTTGGTATTGGTTGGTTGGTGGGTTAAAAAGATAAAAGATTTATGGTTGGTGATAAAAAAAAAAAAAGCAGAGTGAGAAAGGAAATAGAATGGCAGAGAAAGCAGGGTGAGAAAGGGAGAAAGCTGAATGACAAAGCACGATGAAAATGAAAGCAGTGACAGAGAGAAAGCAGGTTGTAAAGCAAAGCCGAAGCATAGAGAAGGCATAATGAGAAAGAAAGCACAATTATAAAGAGAAAGCAGAGTGAGAAAGAGAGAAACTAGAATGATAAAGAAAGAGAGGTGAAAGCGAAAGCAGGATGAGAAAGAGAGATAAAGCAGAATACCAAAGACAGAGAGCAGGGAGAGAAAGATAGAAAGTAGAACGACAACGAGAGAAAGCAAGGCGCGAAAGTATAGAATAATAAAAAGCCAGAAAGCAGGATGATAAAAACGAGAGAACGCAGAATGAGAGAGAGAGAGAGAGACAGAGAGAGAGAGAGAGAGAGAGAGAGAGAGAGAGAGAGAGAGAGAGAGAGAGAGAGAGAGAGAGAGAGAGAGAGAGGAGAAAGGGACAGGGGGGGGGGGGAGTTACAGGCCGTGAAAGTGTGATAAATGAAAGCATAAAATTGAACTCGCTGGAGTGAGGTTGAGGCCAGCAAGTGAATGGGGACCCGCGACGTCGGTGGAGTGCTGTGGACACCACGTGGGAGAAAATGCATTAGTGGACACCGTCACAGAAATATATTTGTGGGAGGGGGGGGGGGTGGGTGGCTGGTTTGAGGAGGAGGGGGGGGGTGAAGGGGGTGATTGTAGTGGTTGGGGAGGGTGATTGTGGTGGAGAGAGGGGGGAGAGATAGTTGCAACTGAAAGTTGGGGGAAGGAGATAAGAGGAGAAGGAGAAATAGTCAAGAAGATAACAGAGAGAGAGAGAGAGAGAGAGAGAGAGAGAGAGAGAGAGAGAGAGAGAGAGAGAGAGAGAGAGAGAGAGACAGAGAGACAGAGAGAGAGAGAGAGAGAGAGAGAGAGAGAGAGAGAGAGAGAGAGAGAGAGAGAGAGAGAGACAGAGAGACAGAGAGAGAGAGAGAGAGAGAGAGAGAGAGAGAGAGAGAGAGAGAGAGAGAGAGAGAGAGAGAGAGAGAGAGAGAGAGTGAGAGATGGTGGCAGTGTGAAAGATAATTTACTGTGTATGATATAGATATATATAGAAACAGGAATATATATATGGAAAAGAGAAAGTGTACTTCATATAATATAATGAGAGAAAGGTACATATAATGAGAGAAAGGTACATATAATGAGAGAAAGGTACATATAATGAGAGAAAGGTACATATAATGAGAGAAAGGTACATATAATGAGAGAAAGGTACATATAATGAGAGAAAGGTACATATAATGAGAGAAAGGTACATATAATGAGAGAAAGGTACACACAAAGTGTGAGAAAGAGACACAAGAAACATACAATAAGTATAATTATCTTCTTGCTTCTTTCAGTCTCCTGTTTATCCTATCTTTATATATCCATCTCCAACTTCTATTTTGTTTTCAATTCTTACATATTTTTTTTTCTCTTAACTTCTTTTTCAGCTATCCTTCTTCGTCACATCTTCAACATCTATTGTTCTTCTTATTTCCTTATCCATCTATCTTCTACTCCCTTTCATGTTATCTTCTACGTTATTTCTCCTCTTCTCTTGAACTCCTTCACTGTTTCACCTCTCTTCTAATTCATCTCATATTCTTCTCCATCACCTCCTCTTCTGTTTCCCTCTTCCCCCCCTCATTCTTCACTTTCCCCCTTCTTATACTCCTCCTATTTCTCTTCCTTCTCCTCATACTCTTCATCCTCCTCCACCTCTCACATTAGGTCTTAGACCACGTGATCAAACAAACCTAACTACGCCCTTGCGTGAAATTGGCTGAGTTTTGTAATAGTAAATTGGTGGAAGGTTCTCATAAATATTCCTCCGTACCATTAAAGTGGGGTATATTATGAGAGAGAGAGAGAGAGACAGAGAGAGAGAGAGAGAGAGAGAGAGAGAGAGAGAGAGACAGACAGAGAGACAGACAGAGAGACAGAGAGAGACAGAGAGAGAGAGAGAGAGAGAGAGAGAGAGAGAGAGAGAGAGAGAGAGAGAGAGAGAGAGAGACAGACAGAGAGACAGAGAGAGACAGAGAGAGAGAGAGAGAACAATCAAGACTAATACGATTGGAATACTTTACAACAAGAAACAATCAAGAGTAATACAAGCTCCCCAAAAATTCGAATCTTACAATTCTTTTACAATAACAACCAAATGGTTCTGGTTGTCCGTAATAACCCTAACATTAACAGCCTCGTTGAAATCGAAGACAGCTTTCTCGCTGTCTAACGCCCCCCCCCCACCCCCCTCTTGTATCAGAACAACACCCTTAAGACTCTAAAATGTGTCCATTGTTGAGAGTTGTTCATAGTTTGGGTAATATGAGCTATATATATATATATATATATATATATATCTATATATATATATATATATATATATATATATATATATATATATATATATATATATATATATATATGCCTATTGTTAATATATTTTTGAAAGCTAAATGTCAGGGAGATATAATTAGAGTGCAATTACACACGCTAATTGGAACCTTTCACTCTACCACATGCACGCGAGTCTGCATCCATTTCCCACAATGCACGAAGCATCATCCATCATCCTAAAGCATAAACCTCATCCACTCCCCCCCCCCCCACAGAAATTAGGATCAAGGCAATTTACAATTATATCGAGGAACAAATTGAAAAAAACTTTCAATTATGATTTATGTTCCTTTCAGGTATGGCGAATGAACTAACTAATAAATATAACTAGGAACTGCTCATAATTAGATTGGAGGATTGGATTGGCCAGTATTGGAGGATTTTCTGCAATCAGAACAGGACAACCATCTTCTTGAGGTTATCTTGAGATGATTTCGGGGCTTTAGTGTCCCCGCGGCCCGGTCTTCGACCAGGCCTCCACCCCCAGGAAGCAGCCCGTGACAGCTGACTAACTCCCAGGAACCTATTTTACTGCTAGGTAACAGGGGCATAGGGTGAAAGAAACTCTGCCCATTGTTTCTCGCCGGCGCCTGGGATCGAACCCAGGACCACAGGATCACAAGTCCAGCGTGCTGTCCGCTCGGCCGACCGGCGCCCCGTTAGCATTTATCTTGCTAAATCAAATAATGATTGCAGGAAATTTGGCAAACTTTTGAGCAATGAATTTAAGAACCCAAAAAAATAGTTTTGGTCAGAAATAAATGGAATTTCTCTTTTGGTATCAGAGAGAAGAGACAATAAATGGTCCACCGAGGTAGATTCTGTTGTTGATGCTGTTGATGATGAGAGTTTATGCTGTCATCTGATGAGTAGCCTTCCTGTTGATGATGCTGTACTCAGATGAGATGAGTGACCTTCGTGTTGATGATGCTGCTGACCTCAGATGAGATGAGTAACCTTCCTGTTGATGATGCTGTGCTGAGATGAGATGAGTGACCCTCCTGTTGATGATGCTGTGCTGAGATGAGATGAGTGACCTTCCTGTTGATGCTGCTGTACTCAGATGAGATGAGTGACCTTCCTGTTGATGCTGCTGTACTCAGATGAGATGAGTGACCTTCCTGTTGATGCTGCTGACCTCAGATGAGATGAGTGACCTTCGTGTTGATGATGCTGCTGATCTCAGATGAGATGAGTGACCTTCGTGTTGATGATGCTGCTGACCTCAGATGAGATGAGTGACCTTCGTGTTGATGATGCTGCTGTACTCAGATGAGATGAGTGTCTTCCTGTTGATGCTGCTGACCTCAGATGAGATGAGTGACCTTCCAGTTGATGCTGCTGACCTCAGATGAGATGAGTGACCTTCCTGTTGATGCTGCTGCTGACCTCAGATGAGATGAGTGACCTTCCTGTTGATGCTGCTGACCTCAGATGAGATGAGTGACCTTCCTGTTGATGTTGCTGACCTCAGATGAGATGAGTGACCTTCCTGTTGATGCTGTTGCTGACCTCAGATGAGATGAGTGACCTTCCTGTTGATGCTACTGCTGACCACAGATGAGATGAGTGACCTTCCTGTTGATGCTGCTGACCTCAGATGAGATGAGTCACCTTCCTGTTGATGCTACTGCTGACCACAGATGAGATGAGTGACCTTCCTGTTGATGCTACTGCTGACCACAGATGAGATGAGTCACCTTCCTGTTGATGTTGCTCTCCGTTACCACATCCGCAGCGTTGTCAACTTCAGAACAGGAAAAACACCCCTCCCCTCCCCCCCCCCCCACAAAACCATAACCCCAAACAGTGTCATTGTCCACATAAAACATTGAGTACCAGACGCAAAGGTTCAATAAAACCTGGAATATTCTAAACAGCTCGTGAGTATCTGGTAAATCAACACCATCACCAAATATAAAAAATCATTGACCTTATTAGCAAACTGAATGAATACACAAATAAAACTGGTGAACTACACAGTTTTACTCACAACTTTACTCACAACTTTACTCACAACTTTACTCACAACTTTACTCACAACTTTACTCACAACTTTACTCACAACTTTACTCACAACTTTACTCACAACTTTACTCACAACTTTACTCACAACTTTACTCACAACTTTACTCACAACTTTACTCACAACTTTACTCACAACTTTACTCACAACTTTACTCACAAGATTTACTCACAACTTTACTCACAAGATTTACTCACAACTTTACTCACAAGATTTACTCACAACTTTACTCACAAGATTTACTCACAACTTTACTCACAACTTTACTCACAACTTTACTCACAACTTTACTCACAACTTTACTCACAACTTTACTCACAACTTTACTCACAACTTTACTCACAACTTTACTCACAAGATTTACTCACAACTTTACTCACAAGACCGGCTCCACAATGGGAGCCGGTCGGCCGAGCGGATAGCACGCTGGACTTGTGATCCTGTGGTCCCGGGTTCGATCCCGGGCGCCAGCGAGAAACGATGGGCACAGTTTCTTTCACTCTATGCTCCTGTTACCTAGCAGTAAAATAGATACCTGGGTGTTAGTCAGCTGTCACGGGCTGCTTCCTGGGGGGTGGAGGCCTGGTCGAGGACCGGGCCGCGGGGACACTAAAGCCCCGAAATCATCTCAAGATAACCTCAAGATCACTTTAGTTACAACAAAACAAAGAAACTTTCACTCTTTCAAAACTTTATTTTTGCATGAGCTTCATGAAATATTTAATACGTGTTTTTAGTGAGGGAGGGGGGGGAGGGGGGGGGGTCACACACACACAGCTTGGGCAAGCACAGCCTGAGGATGGGGGTTAGGAGGGGGTCGGTCGCTGCTTGGACTAGCAGGTCTCTGGAAACGTGATGACACTGAAGATGCAACCTGTCTAAATATCAACTTTCCTTATTAGAAGGAAGAAATTAGGTTTTTATCTTGAGCAGACACGTGTCTTAATTGACGAAGGAGGAATCAAAGGAGGAAAATAATCAGGTCGAAATGGAATTATGTGCAAATTTACAATTTACAAGTTAAAGGAACAATAATTAAGTTGAGAGTCAGTAAACAACATGCTAGAACCTCTTCCAGGAGTCAGTAAACAACATGCTGGAACCTCTTTCAGGAGTCAGTAAACAACATGCTGGAACCTCTTCCAGGAGTCAGTAAACAACATGCTGGAACCTCTTTCAGGAGTCAGTAAACAACATGCTGGAACCTCTTTCAGGAGTCAGTAAACAACATGCTGGAACCTCTTCCAGGAGTCAGTAAACAACATGCTGGAACCTCTTTCAGGAGTCAGTAAACAACATGCTGGAACCTCTTCCAGGAGTCAGTAAACAACATGCTGGAACCTCTTCCAGGAGTCAGTAAACAACATGCTGGAACCTCTTTCAGGAGTCAGTAAACAACATGCTGGAACCTCTTTCAGGAGTCAGTAAACAACATGCTGGAACCTCTTTCAGGAGTCAGTAAACAACATGCTGGAACCTCTTTCAGGAGTCAGTAAATCAAATGCTGGAACCTTCTTCCAGGAGTCAGCGGATATTATGCAGAGCGCCTTGTGTTGCGGTTGCCAAATTCTAGTTGTCCACGAGGTTGGGTCAGGTGCGGAACTTTAAGAGCATCAACCTTATACAGAACCGCCACCAACATCTCTCCAGTGTTAATGGCTCTGATGAAGAGATGAGTCGGACCAGAAACGATACATGTCAAGAGATGAGTCTTTTCACACGACTCTGCCTCGTCCAGAACCCGGATAATTAATGGGTCGTTAGCCATCCAGGAGAGCAGTGCATACTCTCAGTTGGGAGCTAATTTTTGCTTCATACAAGGTTTTACAACCGCTGCTGTCAAGAAGATGCAAGATTGAAGGCTGTGAATTCCTTCCCAAGATGTTAATTTAATCACCCAGTGCAAGGTTGTTCAACCTCCTCCCAAATGCAAATTAATCATCTGAATTGATCCCATTAAATTGATTCATTTTATTGATCATTCACTAAATTGATCATTATATTGCGGTGGTGGGGACAACTTCGGTTATAAAAGACTTCTGATATACATTAAATTATGTAACTAGACAAGATTGTAAATTTGATTATAACTTGACGAAATAAATAGATGGTTATCAAGTTCATGAACTTTAGGTTCAATTTTCGAAACAGTTTCACTTATCTTTGAAACATTCTCTACTACCGCCCACAGGATGGGTATGGGGTCCACTACCTCCCACAGGATGGGTATATGGGGTCCACTACCGCCCACAGGATGGGTATGGGGTCCACTACCTCTCACAGGATGGGTATGGGGTCCACTACCGCCCACAGGATGGGTATGGGGTCCACTACCGCCCACAGGATGGGTATGGGGTCCACTACCGCCCACAGGATGGGTATGGGGTCCACTACCGCCCACAGGATGGGTATGGGGTCCACTACCGCCCACAGGATGGGTATGGGGTCCACTACCGCCCACAGGATGGGTATGGGGTCCACTACCGCCCACAGGATGGGTATGGGGTCCACTACCTCCCACAGGATGGGTATATGGGGAACACTACCTCCCACAGGATGGGTATATGGGGTCCACTACCGCCCGCAGGATGGGTATGGGGTCCACTACCCCCCACAGGATGGGTATATGGGGTCCACTACCGCCCACAGGATGGGTATGGGGTCCACTACAGCCCACAGGATGGGTATGGGGTCCACTACCGCCCACAGGATGGGTATGGGGTCCACTACCGCCCACAGGATGGGTATGGGAGGTCCACTACCTCCCACAGGATGGGTATATGGGGTCCACTACCGCCCACAGGATGGGTATGGGGTCCACTACCGCCCACAGGATGGGTATGGGGTCCACTACAGCCCACAGGATGGGTATGGGGTCCACTACCGCCCACAGGATGGGTATGGGGTCCACTACCGCCCACAGGATGGGTATGGGGTCCACTACCGCCCACAGGATGGGTATGGGGTCCACTACCGCCCACAGGATGGGTATGGGGTCCACTACCCCCCACTGGATGGGTATATGGGGTCCACTACCGCCCACAGGATGGGTATGGGGTCCACTACCGCCCGCAGGATGGGTATGGGGTCCACTACCGCCCACAGGATGGGTATGGGGTCCACTACCGCCCACAGGATGGGTATGGGGTTCACTACCGCCCACAGGATGGGTATGGGAGGTCCACTACCCCCCACAGGATGGGTATGGGGTCCACTACCGCCCACAGGATGGGTATGGGGTCTACTCCCGCCCACAGGATGGGTATGGGATCCACTACCTCCCACAGGATGGGTATATGGGGTCCACTACCGCCCGCAGGATGGGTATGGGGTCCACTACCGCCCACAGGATGGGTATGGGGTTCACTACCGCCCACAGGATGGGTATGGGGTCCACTACCGCCCACAGGATGGGTATGGGGTCTACTCCCGCCCACAGGATGGGTATGGGATCCACTACCTCCCACAGGATGGGTATATGGGGTCCACTACCGCCCGCAGGATGGGTATGGGGTCCACTACCGCCCACAGGATGGGTATGGGGTTCACTACCGCCCACAGGATGGGTATGGGGTCCACTACCGCCCACAGGATGGGTATGGGAGGTCCACTACCGCCCACAGGATGGGTATGGGGTGCATAATAAATGAAACTTCTCTACCTCCCTCACACCTGTCAATATGGACAGTCGTCACACCTGGGAATTAATGTTTATCATTCAGTCTGAAATAGGTTACTCCTCTTTCTCCTAGCTCCTCTTTCTCCTCGTTTTCTCTTCCTCTTACTCCTCCTGCTCCTCCTCCTCCGTGCCCTGGGAGGTGACCCACTCAATCTCTCGCGTCACAGATATTAAAATCTTTCGCTTTGTCTTTCTCTTCTCTTTTATTAAATTCTTAAAGATTTTGTATGATGTGTTTTACTTTCTCTTTCTGTCATTGTTTTTTGTGTGATGTGGCTCTGGCTTTTTTTGTCTGGTGTGGCTCTGGCTTTTTTTGTCTGGTGTGGCTCTGGCTTTTTTTGTTTGATGTGGCTCTGGCTTTTTTTGTTTGGTGTGGCTCTGGCTTTTTATGGTCTGTTGTGACTGGCTTTTTTTGTTTGATGTGGCTCTGGCTTTTTTGTTTGGTGTGGCTCTGACTTTTTTTGTCTGGTGGGCTCTGGCTTTTTTTGTTTGGTGTGGCTCTGGCTTTTTATGGTCTGTTGTGACTGGCTTTTTTGTTTGATGTGGCCCTGGCTTTTTTGTTTGATGTGGCTCTGGCTTTTTTTGTCTGGTGTGGCTCTGGCTTTTTTTGTTTGGTGTGGTTCTGGCTTTTTTTGTTTGATGTGGCTCTGGCTTTTTTTGTTTGATGTGGCCCTGGCTTTTTTGTTTGATGTGGCTCTGGCTTTTTTTGTCTGGTGTGGCTCTGGCTTTTTTTGTTTGGTGTGGTTCTGGCTTTTTTTGTTTGATGTGGCTCTGGCTTTTTTTGTTTGATGTGGCCCTGGCTTTTTTGTTTGATGTGGCTCTGGCTTTTTTTGTCTGGTGTGGCTCTGGCTTTTTTTGTTTGGTGTGGTTCTGGCTTTTTTTGTTTGATGTGGCTCTGGCTTTTTTATGTTTGATGTGATTCTGACACCACTCCTGCAAACTTTGCTTGCAGGAGTGGTATTGAAACCTTTGCTTGCAGGAGTGGTATTGAAACCTTTGCTTGCAGGAGTGGTATTGAAACCTTTGCTTGCAGGAGTGGTATTGAAACCCTTGCTTGCAGGAGTGGTATTGAAACCCTTGCTTGCAGGAGTGGTATTGAAACCCTTGCTTGCAGGAGTGGTATTGAAACCTTTGCTTGCAGGAGTGGTATTGAAACATTTGCTTGCAGGAGTGGTATTGAAACCTTTGCTTACAGGAGTGGTATTGAAACCCTTGCTTGCAGGAGTGGTATTGAAGCCCTTGCTTGCAGGAGTGGTATTGAAACCCTTGCTTGCAGGAGTGGTATTGAAACCTTTGCTTGCAGGAGTGGTATTGAACCTCTTGCTTGCACGAGTGGTATTGAAACCCTTGCTTGCAGGAGTGGTATTGAAACCTTTGCTTGCAGGAGTGGTATTGAAACCTTTGCTTGCAGGAGTGGTATTGAAACCCTTGCTTGCAGGAGTGGTATTGAAGCCCTTGCTTGCAGGAGTGGTATTGAAACCCTTGCTTGCAGGAGTGGTATTGAAACCTTTGCTTGCAGGAGTGGTATTGAACCTCTTGCTTGCACGAGTGGTATTGAAACCCTTGCTTGCAGGAGTGGTATTGAAACCTTTGCTTGCAGGAGTGGTATTGAAACCTTTGCTTGCAGGAGTGGTATTGAAGCCCTTGCTTGCAGGAGTGGTATTGAACCTCTTGCTTGCACGAGTGGTATTGAGACCCTTGCTTGCAGGAGTGGTATTGAAACCTTTGCTTGCAGGAGTGGTATTGAAACCTTTGCTTGCAGGAGTGGTATTGAAGCCCTTGCTTGCACGAGTGGTATTGAAACCCTTGCTTGCAGGAGTGGTATTGAAGCCCTTGCTTGCTGGAGTGCAACATTCTCTCATGTTCACTCAGTATTCAATGAGTCCACCTCGGTATTCAGTCAACCTCCCTAACTCGGTTCTCAGGTGTCACCCTAACCGGCTTGAAGAAGCCATAGACCACGTGCCCACAGAGCCTCTATGCTCTATACACTCTGGAATTCTATTTTTTTTATCAACAAGTGCACAAAGACTCATCCACGCGACTCATCATATATATATGGATTCGGATCCTATAGACCCAGTGACACTGTCTCTGAGTGTCTGTCTCTGAGTGTCTGTCTCTGAGTGTCTGTCTCTGAGTGTCTGTCTCTGAGTGTCTGTCTCTGAGTGTTTGAGTGTTCGTGTTGAGTGTGACTCTGTCACACTCAACACGGCTGCAATGTGGACAATCCACTAAGTCCTGCCAGCAGTTGCAATAACTGGGTGGTATAGGAGCATGTTGCTCTATGTGATCCTGTCTAAACCATACACGTATACACACGTATGTATTGATATAGTTCAGTTGATTTGACAGTTGAGAGGCGGGACCAAAGAGCCAGAGCTCAACCCCCGCAAACACAATTAGGTGAGTACAACTAGGTGGTGTTTGTTGTTGTTAAAGATTCGCTACCTGGAACAAAAAGTTCCAAGCAGCACGGGCTATGGTGAGCCCGTAGTTGTGTAGGTGAGTATATACAAGCTTACCTAAATAATGTATATGTATAGTCTACTTACAACCAATAGGAGAGAAGTTCGCTTCCAGGGCGAGACGTTTGGGTATTTTTTCATTCAACTGATGCCATTGTTCACCTAGCAGTAAATAGGTACCTGGGAGTTAGACAGCTGCTACGGGCTGCTTCCTAGGCGTATGCGAGAAATATATATAGTGGGCATAACAGAGAAAAATAGGTTTGCAATCAGCTCATTAGACAACCGACGGTTAGGAAGGCGGGGTCCAGGAGCTAGCAGCTCGATCCTGTAGGCACAAAGAGTACACACACACACACACACACACACAGTATGGAGTATGCAGCCCCAGCATGGAGTCCATATCTAGTCAAGGATAAGACTAAACTGGAAAAGGTTCAAAGGTTTGCCACCAGACTAGTACCCGAGCTGAGAGGTATGAGCTACGAGGAGAGACTACGGGAATTAAACCTCACTTCGCTGGAAGACAGAAGAGTTAGGGGGGACATGATCACCACATTCAAGATTCTGAAGGGGATTGATAGGGTAGATAAAGACAGTCTATTTAACACAAGGGGAACACGCACAAGGGGACACAGGTGGAAACTGAGTGCCCAAATGAGCCACAGAGATATTAGAAAGAACTTTTTTAGTGTCAGAGTGGTTGACAAATGGAATGCATTAGGGGGTGATGTGGTGGAGGCTGACTCCATACACAGTTTCAAGTGTAGATATGACAGAGCCCGATAGGCTCATGAATCTGTACACCTGTTGATTGACGGTTGAGAGGCGGGACCAAAGAGCCAAAGCTCAACCCCCGCAAACACAACTAGGTGAGTACAACTAGGTGAGTACACACACACACACACACACACACACACACACACACACACACTCACACACACACACACACACACATATATATATATATATATATATATATATATATATATATATATATATATATATATATATATATATATATATATATATATATATATATATATTGTGTATATATATATATATATACACAAGCACGTAACAAACCAAATACAAAATGTTAAACAAACAGTTCCTTCTTCAAAATATTTATCAACAAAATTTCACATCTGCAAAAGCTCTGAATATACAGCTTATGGAGATACATATGCATGTATGTACACACACACACATTATGAGTATATGTGCGGTGTATGGGAAGATACACACACACACACACACACACACATACACACACACACACACACACACACACACACACACACACACACACACACACACACACACACACACACACACAAAAAAAAAAAAAATTTCCTAAGTGAAATACCTTGGGACACAGACCTGAGAGATAAGTCTGTACAGGGTATGATGGACTATGTTACCCAAAAGTGTCAGGAGGCAGTAAACAGGTTCATCCCGGCCCAAAGGGAAAAATCCGAGAAGCAACAGAAGAATCCATGGTATAATAGGGCATGTATGGAAGCGAAGAAACTGAACAAAAGGGCGTGGAGGAACTTCCGGAATAACAGAACACCAGAAAGCAGAGAGAGATACCAGAGAACCAGGAATGAGTACGTCAGGGTGAGAAGAGAAGCAGAGAAAAATTTTGAAAATGATATAGCAAACAAAGCCAAGACCGAACCAAAGCTACTCCACAGTCACATCAGAAGGAAAACAACAGTGAAAGAACAGGTACTGAAACTTCGAACAGGCGAGGACAGGTATACAGAGAATGACAGAGAGGTGTGTGAAGAACTCAACAAGAGGTTCCAGGAGGTCTTCACAATAGAACAAGGTGAGGTCACTGTGCTAGGAGAAAGGGAGGTAAACCAGGCGGCCTTGGAAGAGTTCGAAATTACAAGAGAGGAGGTCAAGAGACACCTGCTGGATCTGGATGTTAGAAAGGCTGTTGGTCCAGATGGGATCTCACCATGGGTACTGAAAGAGTGTGCAGAGGCACTTTGCTTGCCACTCTCCATAGTGTATAGTAAGTCACTGGAGACGGGAGACCTACCATAAATATGGAAGACGGCGAATGTGGTCCCAATATACAAAAAGGGCGACAGACAAGAGGCACTGAACTACAGGCCAGTGTCCTTGACTTGTATACCATGCAAGGTGATGGAGAAGATCGTGAGAAAAAATCTGGTAACACATCTGGAGAGAAGGGACTTCGTGACAAATCGCCAACATGGGTTCAGGGAGGTTAAATCTTGCCTTACAGGCTTGATAGAATTCTACGATCAGGTGACAAAGATTAAGCAAGAAAAAGAGGGCTGGGCGGACTGCATTTTCTTGGATTGTCGGAAAGCCTTTGACACAGTACCGCATAAGAGGCTGGTACATAAGCTGGAGAGACAGGCAGGTGTAGCTGGTAAGGTGCTCCAGTGGATAAGGGAGTATCTAAGCAATAGGAAGCAGAGAGTTACGGTGAGGGGTGAGACCTCCGATTGGCGTGAAGTCACCAGTGGAGTCCCACAGGGCTCTGTACTCGGTCCTATCTTGTTTCTGATATATGTAAATGATCTCCCGGAGGGTATCGATTCATTTCTCTCAATGTTTGCGGACGATGCTAAAATTATGAGAAGGATTAAAACAGAAGAGGACTGTTTGAGGCTTCAAGAAGACCTAGACAAGCTGAAGGAATGGTCAAACAAATGGTTGTTAGAGTTTAACCCAACCAAATGTAATGTAATGAAGATAGGTGTAGGGAGCAGGAGGCCAGATACAAGGTATCATCTGGGAGAGGAAATTCTTCAGGAGTCAGAGAAGGAAAAAGACTTGGGGGTTGATATCACGCCAGACCTGTCTCCTGCAGCACATATCAAGCGGATAACATCAGCGGCATATGCCAGGCTGGCCAACATACGAACGGCATTCAGAAACTTGTGTAAAGAATTATTCAGAACTTTGTATATCACATATGTCAGGCCAATCCTGGAGTATGCAGCCCCAGCATGGAGTCCATATCTAATCAAGGATAAGACTAAACTGGAAAAGGTTCAAAGGTTTGCCACCAGACAAGTACCCGAGCTGAGAGGTATGAGCTACGGGGAGAGACTACGAGAATTAAACCTCACTTCGCTGGAAGACAGAAGAGTAAGGGGGACATGTTCACCACATTCAAGATTCTGAAGGGAATTGATAGGGTAGATAAAGACAGTCTATTTAACACAAGGGGAACACGCACAAGGGGACACAGGTGGAAACTGAGTGCCCAAATGAGCCACAGAGATATTAGAAAGAACTTTTTTAGTGTCAGAGTGGTTGACAAATGGAATGCATTAGGAAGTGATGTGGTGGAGGCTGACTCCATACACAGTTTCAAGTGTAGATATGATAGAGCCCAATAGGCTCAGGAATCTGTACACCTGTTGATTGACGGTTGAGAGGCGGGACCAAAGAGCCAGAGCTCAACCCCCGCAAGCACAACTAGGTGAGTACAACTAGGTGAGTACACACACACACACACACACACACACACACACACACACACACACACACACAGGGCAGGTGTAAATATAATATATGTATAGACACACACAGTGTGGGCAGATATACACCATAGCCAGGTATGTATATACAACATATATAGACATACAGAGTGTGGGCAGATATACACCATGCGAATTAAACAAATACTGAAGCAAGGAGGATTGAAAGGGATCCAGCCTTCACGCTTACGAGCCTCTCACGGGTGTGTGGACACGGAAATCCCCAACTCTGACCTATTTCCACACACCTGGCACGACCTGCAGACCTGACACGGGCTGAGCCGTGACACACACACCTGACACGGGCTGAGAACCGTGAGAAAGAGAACCGGTTTTCCAGATCTCAACGGAAGAAACCATCGGTTCTCTCAGAGAACCTCAACAACACCATCCAGGAGATATTTCCAACTAAATCTACACTACATAGATAGATAGATAGATAGATATTGATCGACTTGAGAATGGTACAGGACGGACCGAAACGTCGTCGTCCCTTCACTTTCTAGTGTGTGGTCTGGTCAACATACTTCAGCCACGTTATTGTGACTCATCGCCTGCAGATAGATAGATAGATAGATAGATAGATAGATAGATAGATAGATAGATAGATAGATAGATAGATAGATAGATAGATAGATAGACACTGCTAGAGTGACTTGACACCTCTAGCGTCTAAACTGACACAGATATTCTAATTCTCCTTTACTTGCTCTATAGGATTAGATTTCAAGTATTTATTAATTTTTTAACATTTATGAAACTTTTATATATTAAGGAATTTTTTTTTTTAATAAAATGAAGGGAACTATATTTAGGGGTTGTGTGTGTCAGGTGTTGGCGGTGTTGTGCGTTTCAGGTGTTGTCATCAGGTGTTTTCTCTCTCCTTACATATGCAAAATGAGTTTGGTGAGCAGGTCATTTGAGCAGATATAATTTCTCTTATTTAATTTAGGTGATTAAGTTTTCTAATTCCACAGAGGGAAGGGTTATGGAGACCCAGTTAGTGTGTGTGTGTGTGTGTGTGTGTGTGTGTGTGTGTGTGTGTGTGTGTGTGTGTGTGTGTGTGTGTGTGTGTGTGTGTGTGTATATTTAACTATTTCTGTATTTCTGTCAGAATAAGCCAGCTGTTAGCTCTTGGATCCCGCCTTTCTAACCATCGGTTGTCCAATGTACTGACCCCCGACCTATTTGTGTCTAATTTACCTACTCTCTCTCTCTCTCTCTTTCTCTCTCTCTCTTTCTCTCTCTCACTCTCTCTCTCTTTCACACACACACAAAGAGTACCTATCAGGAGGAAGGCATAGAGTGATAGTAAGGGAAGAGGTATCAGACTGAAGAGAGGTAGTGAGAGGAGTACCTCAAGGATCAGTACTAGAACCCATCCTGTTGCTAATATCTGAAAAGGATCTAGTTGAGGAAGTAAGCTCATTCGTATCCCTGTTTGCTGACGATGCTAAGCTAATGAGACGAATCAGAACTGAGGAGGACTGCCATATAACAAGATGACCTCTACACCTCCAGTGATGGTCTAAGAAAATGGCTACTAGAGTTTAACCCTGGCAAATGCAAGGTTATGGGGGATAGGAGTTGGAGGGGGGGGGGGGGATTTGATATAGAGTACAGGATGAAGGGAAGGCAACTTCCCACCTCTGGAGAAAAGATGAAGACTTTAGGAGTGGAGATAACTGGAGATCTAGCACCAGAGGCTGACATCAGCAGGATAACGAGGATAGCAGTTACTGGCAAACTTCCCGTTATCCTTCACCAACTTAGATCCCTTCCCAGCGTTGTATACTCCCTTAGTGAGACCTGTTACTGAGTATGCTGCCCCGGCATGGAACCCTTACTAAAGAAGAATAAAATAAAACTAGAATGGTCGAAAAATATGCAATAAGGCTCGTTCCTGAGCTAAGGGGACTGAGCTATGAAGAAAGACTGAAGGAACTGAACCTCACTACAGAGCAGGAAAGTAGGAATAGGGCAGACATGATAACGACGTACAAGATACTAAGGGGGATATTAACAAACTAGATACAGAAGCAATGTTCAAATTAAGAAACAGCAGAACGAAAGGACATAATTGGTAACATGGAATCACAGACGAGACACAGGGATGTCAGAAAGAATTTTTTGAATTTAAGAATCGTAAATAAGTGGAACAGACTAGGAGCCAGATTCACGAAGCACTTACGCAAACACTTACGAACCTGTACATATTTTCTCAATCTTTGGCGACTTTGTTTACAATTATTAAACAGTTAATGAGCTCCGAAGCACCAGGAGGCTGTTTATAATAATAACAACAGTTGATTGATAAGTTTTCATGCTTGTAAACTATTTAATAAATGTAACCAAAGCCGTCAAAGATTAAGGATAGATGTACACGTTCGTAAGTACTTGCGTAACTGCTTCGTGAATCTGGTCCCAGATGAGGAAGCTGTCGAAGCCAGTTCAATACAGATCTTTATACGTGAATATGACAGAAAAAAATGAGTGAAAACAGTCACTGCATTGAACCAATGAGGGTCGAGAGGCTAGCTGAAACCTCGTCCCTGCCGGCTCGACAAGGTGAGTACAAGAAGGTGAGCACACATGTACACATTCCCAGGATACAGCTGTCTTAAAATTCCAGGGTGAACAGATGCATCAGGTGAAGGAAACTCTACCTCTTTGTACCTCTAAACGAAGAAATCTGAATATTTTCAGATCCCAGTTCAAAGTGAGTTAATTTAACACAGAAATTATTATACTCTGAAGTACATCCTACCACATAGACTTGTTATGAGTGAGGATATTTTAACAGGCAGTTAAGAATTATAGACTGAATCACAAGTACGCACACTAGAAGGTGAAGGGACGACGACGTTTCAGTCCGTCCTGGACCATTCTCAAGTCGATTGTGAGTTCACAATCGACTTGAGAATGGTCCAGGACGGACCGAAACGTCGTCGTCCCTTCACCTTCTAGTATGTGTGGTCTGGTCAACATACTTTAGCCACGTTATTGTGACTCATCGCCTGCACAAGTACTCACTCATTCACAGGAGTTTACTCACAAGTACGCAGTCATGAGTGAATGCCTCATAAAACCTGCCCTAACACCAACCCAGCTCGGCCAGAGAACACGCTCCACCGAACTCGTTCACTTCACAGAAGTGTGTCACAGAGTGTGAAGATAAGCCTCCCGACCTCTTGAAGAAAATCACCCCCTTGTAAGCCTTCCCCCAAACACCCCCAGACTTGTAACAAGAGCCTTACACATTGACTGAAACCGTACCAGAGCAAAAAATAATGGTGAAACAATTCCGTCACTATTTTGCAAATTACTTTCCTCAGTGAATGAATGAAAACACTAATATCAATCTGCACTTCTCTCTCACTCTCTCTTTCTCTTTCTCTCTCTCTCTCTCTCTCTCTCTCTCTCTCTCTCTCTCTCTCTCTCTCTCTCTCTCTCTCTCTCTCTCTCTCTCTCTCTCTCTCTCTCTCTCTCTCTCTCTCCCACGTCCCTTACACACGAGGGAGCACAATGCACATGCTGATATGTGCCAGTAGATGGCAGTTCGACTGAAGGATTACAGCCTTTGTTGGGACTTTTATATCAAAAAGGTATTTTTTTGCTTAATATCAGTCCTCACGATTTTTACAAAGTCTTTTATTGAGCCGCAAAGATGGAATGGCGATTTTTATTTATTGCTTTTCTGTTTTTATTTTGCGACTGCTGTAGTCAAGGCTGTCATTGTTGTTCGGATTTGTTGTTGTTGTTGTTGTTGTTGTCATGGTTGCTGTCGTTTTGTTGTTGTTATTGTATGTGCTAATGGTGTTGTTGTAATAGTTGCCCTTGTGTGTGTGTGTGTGTGTGTGTGTGTGTGTGTGTGTGTGTGTGTGTGTGTGTGTGTGTGTGTGTGTGTGTGTGTGTGTTTACTAGTTGTGTTTTTGCGGGGGTTGAGCTTTGCTCTTTCGGCCCGCCTCTCAACTGTCAGTCAACTGTTTACTAACTACATTTTTTTTTTTTTTTTTTTCCCACACCACACACCCACACACCCTAGGAAGCAGCCCGAGACAGCTGACTAACTCCCAGGTATCTATTTACTGCTAGGTAACAGGGGCACTTAGGGTGAAAGAAACTTTGCCCATTTGTTTCTGCCTTGTGCGGGAATCGAACCCGCGCCACAGAATTACGAGTCCTGCGCGCTATCCACCAGGCTACGAGGCCCCTATGAGGCCCCTACGAGGCCCACACACACACCTGTGTGTGTGTGTGTGTGTGTGTGTGTGTGCGTGCAGCATTTTAGACCAATTTGAGTAGTAAGAGTTAAAGAGAGGGTAGCCAGGCGCCTCTAAAAACAAGGCAGGCTATGACCTACCAGGATGAAGGAACAGAAGCTGATTGGCTGTCTGTCGTTCAAACTGGCCAATCATCAGTCACAAAACCTTTGATTGGGAGTTGCGAAGCGTCCCATTGGTGTGGTGTTGTGTAACTGGAGGTTCTAAGACTTGGTGGATGCACAAAAGGTTGAGCTCCAGAAATAAGCAGTGCTTCCCCGGTTTGCAAGCCGGGTTGAGGCTTTGTCTTCAGCCCTGAGAGACAACCGTGCCTATCACAAGAAGCAGCAATGTTCCCAACATCAGGGAATGTATAATTCAGCGTTGCCCAAAGTTGAATGCAACACAGGAATGGCTAATGGTCTTATGTTGCAATAGTCATATGACCGTGTGTATTGCAAGATGCCTAGGTCAGGTGGAACATTGTGCTGAGGTCCGAGGCTGAGGGAGAAACCTCAGTTAACTCAGGGGAGTTTCGTTCGAGAAAAGATTACTGCAAACTGAGGTAAAGTTGTGCAGTGAAATCTTTTTCAGCGAGCACACAACCTGTGATTTACACAGCCCAGTGAGCAAACAGTGAAGTACGTGAGTCACAGCCCACTTCACCGGTAGATATTAGTTTTTAAGCAGTGAAGTGCTACGATTTACTCCCCTTAGCGACAGCTGCAGGTTGCCCCACTGAGCAGTGCAGTTGTCCGAGTATCAGCAGAGAGTTCCAGTGAACTTGCGAGCAATGATAAGAGGCTTTAGTGTCCATAGTGACGAGATTACAGTGACGGACCGCTGTAACAACGACCTATATGGTCGTCATTCAACCAGTCTTCCTACAAAGAACATCGTATGTCGCTCCTATGCGTTACATAAGGCCGCATAAAAATGGTCGTACTAGCAAACTCGTCCTACTAACAGAACTACGCATTTTGACGTATGCTCCACCTAAGACCAAAAGTTGTCGTACTAGAAAATGGAAGTGACGTACTGTCCCGTTTTCTGTTTTGGGTCCTCTGGCAAGTTAGGATAAGGGGGCACGGGGATTGAGCTTGGCGTTGGAGAACCTTAGGTGCACAACCGCGTCAGGTGAGACATGATGAACACCGTCCTCCTAAGGTCACCCAACGTCAAGAAACTGACGTTCTAAAGTGTGCCCTTTTCCTAACCTACCAGAGGACCCAAAACAAAAAACGGCACATTCTATCAATTTTGCGAGCCGCTTCCATTTTCTAATACGACGATTTTTGGCCTTAGGTAGACCATACGTCAAAATGCGGTTCTATTAGTATGACGCGTTACGACGTACAACGACAGACATCAGGCGACGCCATGAATAGTTTCCCGCCCCCTGGCGACGACACGTGTGGACGACATGACGCCAGGACTGATATTTGGCGCCACGACTGATATTTGGCGCCAGGGACTGATATTTGGCGCCACGACTGATATTTGGCGCCAGGGACTGATATTTGGCGCCAGGGACTGATATTTGGCGCCACGACTGATATTTGGCGCCAGGGACTGATATTTGGCGCCACGACTGATATTTGGCGCCAGGGACTGATATTTGGCGCCACGACTGATATTTGGCGCCACGACTGATATTTGGCGCCAGGGACTGATATTTGGCGCCACGACTGATATTTGGCGCCACGACTGATATTTGGCGCCAGGGACTGATATTTGGCGCCACGACTGATATTTGGCGCCAGGGACTGATATTTGGCGCCACGACTGATATTTGGCGCCAGGGACTGATATTTGACGCCACGACTGATATATGGCGCCAGGACTGATATTTGGCGCCACGACTGATATTTGGCGCCAGGGACTGATATTTGGCGCCACGACTGATATTTGGCGCCAGGGACTGATATTTGGCGCCACGACTGATATTTGGCGCCAGGGACTGATATTTGACGCCACGACTGATATATGGCGCCAGGACTGATATTTGGTGCCACGACTGATATTTGGTCAGATATTTCAGTCAGATATTTGGCGCCACGACTGATATATGGCGCCAGGACTGATATTTGGTGCCACGACTGATATTTGGCGCCAGGGACTGATATTTGGCGCCACGACTGATATTTGACGCCACGACTGATATTTGACGCCACGACTGATATTTGACGCCACGACTGATATTTGACGCCAAGACTGATATTTGACGCCAGGGACTGATATTTTTCGCCACGACTGATATTTGACGCCACGACTGATATTTGGCGCCACGACTGATATTTGACGCCACGACTGATATTTGGCGCCACGACTGATATTTGGCGCCACGACTGATATTTGGCGCCACGACTGATATTTGGCGCCACGACTGATATTTGACGCCACGACTGATATTTGGCGCCACGACTGATATTTGGCGCCACGACTGATATTTGGCGCCACGACTGATATTTGACGCCACGACTGATATTTGACGCCACGACTGATATTTGACGCCAAGACTGATATTTGACGCCAGGGACTGATATTTTTCGCCACGACTGATATTTGACGCCACGACTGATATTTGGCGCCACGACTGATATTTGACGCCACGACTGATATTTGGCGCCACGACTGATATTTGACGCCACGACTGATATTTGGCGCCACGACTGATATTTGGCGCCACGACTGATATTTGGCGCCACGACTGATATTTGACGCCAGGGACTGATATTTGACGCCACGACTGATATTTGACGCCACGACTGATATTTGACGCCACGACTGATATTTGACGCCACGACTGATATTTGACGCCACGACTGATATTTGACGCCACGACTGATATTTGACGCCACGACTGATATTTGACGCCAAGACTGATATTTGACGCCACGACTGATATTTGACGCCACGACTGATATTTGACGCCACGACTGATATTTGACGCCACGACTGATATTTGACGCCAAGACTGATATTTGACGCCACGACTGATATTTGACGCCACGACTGATATTTGACGCCAAGACTGATATTTGACGCCAGGGACTGATATTTTTCGCCACGACTGATATTTGACGCCACGACTGATATTTGGCGCCACGACTGATATTTGACGCCACGACTGATATTTGACGCCACGACTGATATTTGACGCCACGACTGATATTTGACGCCACGACTGATATTTGACGCCACGACTGATATTTGACGCCAAGACTGATATTTGACGCCACGACTGATATTTGACGCCACGACTGATATTTGACGCCACGACTGATATTTGACGCCACGACCGATATTTGACGCCAAGACTGATATTTGACGCCAAGACTGATATTTGTAACAAACACCCTCCCCCCCCCTCTTTCTCCTTTGTCGTTTCGAGTTAGTGTCGTTCCCAAAAACGAGTCAGGACGTACTGCAATTTACCTGATTAACCATTGACTTTTGCTGATTATTTATGAACGGATTTGGTGCATTTCTTTTGCCGAGAAAGATTTAGTGAGAATACAACTTTTTGTGAGTTGGAAATTTTTGAATTCATGTCCTTGCCGAGTTGCAGAAGTACGGATCTTTAGACCTGCATTTTAAGTTCATATTCATTATTTTGTGGCACTCTTAAATGAGAGCTCGTTAAGGTCGCGAGTTTAAGAGAGCCTAGTGACACACCCTCAATCAACTGCGCATTTAATTTCAATTCGTGCCGAGGGGCTACTGAACTATAACTTTTGTTTGTGCATTTCTTTTCTGTTTGAATTATATTCCATTTCACGAATGCTGTGTTTTTGTGTCCCATCCCCCCTTCCTCCCTCCCTCCCTTTCTCCCTGTTATTTATTGATTGGTCTACGTAGGTGCAGTTACATTTATTTAATGTGCACTGGGTCATGCTCAAGGGAGAGGGGGCTAGGCTAGAGACGGTTTATCGCACTGAACGCGTTCTGTGTGTGTGTGTGTGTGTGTGTGTGTGTGTGTGTGTGTGTGTGTGTGTGTGTGTGTGTGTGTGTGTGTGTGTGTGTGTGTGTGTGTGTGTGTGTGCGTGTGTGTACTCACCTAGATGTACTCACCTTGTTGTGTTTGCGGGGGTTGAGCTCTGGCTCTTTGGTCCCGCCTCTCAACCGTCAATCAACAGGTGTACAGATTCCTGAGCCTATCGGGCTCTGTCATATCTACACTTGAAACTGTGTATGGAGGTAGCCTCCACCACATCACTTCCTAATGCATTCCATTTGTCAACCACTCTGACACTAAAAAAGTTCTTTCTAATATCTCTGTGGCTCATTTGGGCACTCAGTTTCCACCTGTGTCCCCTTGTGTTAAATAGACTGTCTTTATCTACCCTATCAATCCCCTTCAGAATCTTGAATGTGGTGATCATGTCCCCCCTAACTCTTCTGTCTTCCAGCGCAGTGAGGTTTAATTCCCGTAGTCTCTCCTCGTAGCTCATACCCCTCAGCTCGGGTACTAGTCTGGTGGCAAACCTTTGAACCTTTTCCAGTTTAGTCTTATCCTTGACTAGATATGGACTCCATGCTGGGGCTGCATACTCCAGGATTGGCCTGACATATGTGGTATACAAAGTTCTGAATGATTCTTTACACAAGTTTCTGAATGCCGTTCGTATGTTGGCCAGCCTGGCATATGCCGCTGATGTTATCCGCTTGATATGTGCTGCAGGAGACAGGTCTGGCGTGATATCAACCCCCAAGTCTTTTTCCTTCTCTGACTCCTGAAGAATTTCCTCTCCCAGATGATACCTTGTATCTGGCCTCCTGCTCCCTACACCTATCTTCATTACATTACATTTGGTTGGGTTAAACTCTAACAACCATTTGTTCGACCATTCCTTCAGCTTGTCTAGGTCTTCTTGAAGCCTCAAACAGTCCTCTTCTGTTTTAATCCTTCTCATAATTTTAGCATCGTCCGCAAACATTGAGAGAAATGAATCGATACCCTCCGGGAGATCATTTACATATATCAGAAACAAGATAGGACCGAGTACAGAGCCCTGTGGGACTCCACTGGTGACTTCACGCCAATCGGAGGTCTCACCCCTCACCGTAACTCTCTGCTTCCTATTGCTTAGATACTCCCTTATCCACTGGAGCACCTTACCAGCTACACCTGCCTGTCTCTCCAGCTTATGTACCAGCCTCTTATGCGGTACTGTGTCAAAGGCTTTCCGACAATCCAAGAAAATGCAGTCCGCCCAGCCCTCTCTTTCTTGCTTAATCTTTGTCACCTGATCGTAGAATTCTATCTAGCCTGTAAGGCAAGATTTACCCTCCCTGAATCCATGTTGGCGATTTGTCACGAAGTCCCTTCTCTCCAGATGTGTTACCAGGTTTTTTCTCACGATCTTCTCCATCACCTTGCATGGTATACAAGTCAAGGACACTGGCCTGTAGTTCAGTGCCTCTTGTCTGTCGCCCTTTTTGTATATTGGGACCACATTCGCCGTCTTCTATATTTCTGGTAGGTCTCCCGTCTCTAGTGACTTACTATACACTATGGAGAGTGGCAAGCAAAGTGCCTCTGCACACTCTTTCAGTACCCATGGTGAGATCCCATCTGGACCAACAGCCTTTCTAACATCCAGATCCAGCAGGTGTCTCTTGACCTCCTCTCTCGTAATTTCGAACTCCTCCAAGGCCGCCTGGTTTACCTCCCTTTCTCCTAGCACAGTGACCTCACCCTATTCTATTGTGAAGACCTCCTGGAACCTCTTGTTGAGTTCCTCACACACCTCTGTCATTCTCTGTATACCTGTCCTCGCCTGTTCTAAGTTTCAATACCTGTTCTTTCACTGTGTGTGTGTGTGTGTGTGTGTGTGTGTGTGTGTGTGTGTGTGTGTGTGTGTGTGTGTGTGTGTGTGTGTGTGTGTGTGTGTGTGACCACCGGATTGCTGCTTGTTCCAGAGCAGTTGTCATAGCCGCGTAACTACCATAGTGTCAAAAGCTTGAGTATTTAACAGAGTCTGTTGGAAATTTAAGGGGGTATCGTGGCCTCTCTCTCTCTCTCTCTCTCTCTCTCTCTCTCTCTCTCTCTCTCTCTCTCTCTCTCTCTCTCTCTCTCTCTCTCTCTCTCTCTCTCTCTCTCTCCACTTTTGGTGGAGTGTGTGAGGTGTGCGTACACTGGCCGTGGGAACTCTCTCTTACATCCCAAGAGAAGAGTATGTTGGTAACCTGCTTTGAAGCAGACGTCCTGCGCGGCTACGAGGTCAGATTTATGAGGATCAGATGTATGAGGTCAGATGTATGAGGTCAGATGTATGAGGTCAGCTGTATGAGGTCAGCTGTATGAGGTCAGATGTATGAGGATCAGATGTATGAGGTCAGCTGTATGAGGTCAGCTGTATGAGGTCAGATGTATGAGGATCAGATGTATGAGGTCAGCTGTATGAGGTCAGCTGTATGAGGTCAGCTGTATGAGGTCAGATGTATGAGGATCAGATGTATGAGGTCAGCTGTATGAGGTCAGATGTATGAGGTCAGATGTATGAGGTCAACTGTATGAGGTCAGCTGTATGAGGTCAGCTGTATGAGGTCAGATGTATGAGGTCAGCTGTATGAGGTCAGCTGTATGAGGTCAGATGTATGAGGTCAGCTGTATGAGGTCAGCTGTATGAGGTCAGCTGTATGAGGTCAGATGTATGAGGATCAGATGTATGAGGTCAGATGTATGAGGATCAGATGTATGAGGTCAGCTGTATGAGGTCAGCTGTATGAGGTCAGCTGTATGAGGTCAGCTGTATGAGGTCAGCTGTATGAGGTCAGATGTATGAGGATCAGATGTATGAGGTCAGATGTATGAGGTTCAGATAGTTGGCCAGAGTTCGTCAGTGAGCTCCCCACAACTCATATTTTTTTTTTTTTTTTTTTTTTTTTTTTTTTTTTTTTTTTTTTTTTTTTTGGGGAGTAAAGAGGAAGGAGAGGCATAGGTGAAGGGAAGTATAGAAGTGGGAAATACAGTGAGAGGTATGAAAGCAGGCGGGCTGTCCGCCTTGCTGACACGATGTGTGGGTGTTGGCAGCTAAGCTAAGCTGGCTCCCTCTTGTCAGGGAGCTGTGAGTGTGTGAGAGGTTCTTCACATGTGTTTCACTATATATGGATGTCCATAGATGAATACTGTGAAGCATTCATATATACACACTCCGATGCTTCCACACACGTTATTCTGTTTAATGCTCTTTATTTTATTATTATTATTTATCGAGTTGTCATACATATTATTTATCGTGTTGTTCATACATACACATATATGAACTGTTCATATATATACATATATAACTCATCTTGGGATTATATACTGTGGGGCGGGGTTTTCGTCCAGAGAATCGAGGCTCTTGGGCCACCAGCTGTGGGAGCGGGGCGTCTCATCTTGGAGTAATCTTTCAAACATTGGGTCCTCTAACATTTCGATGGTGTTCCACACCCTGATGGCTTGGTGCTGCAGTCTGATGTTTAGTGGCTGTATGTTCAGGAGTTCGTGGAGCTCCTGGATTGTCTGATCATATGGTGGACGGTGTTTTGCTGCTCTCCTTAGCGCCTTATTTTGTACTGCTTGCAGTTTCTGCATGTTAGTTTTCTTTATGGTGTGTAGTGGTACTGGGGGATACTCTAGATGCGGCCGAACTAGAGCCTTATATAGGTGGATCTGAATGTTAGTACTGAGGCTTCGGAATCTTCTCAGTTTTCCTAATGCTGCTTTGGCTTTGTTTAGTCGGTCCCTTACATGAATTTGTATCCCTGTTCTATTTATCATAAGTCCCAGTATTCTGCCTACCTCCGCATATTGGATGGGCTGGTTATCAAGGATGATGGGGTCAGGGTTTCTTTTCGCAATGTGTATTATTTGGAACTTTTGTTTGTTGGTGCTAATTTTCCATTGCTTCTCAAAGTTGTTTATGAGTTCAATGGCTGCCTTGGTCTTGTCGGCTAGTAGCGGCTTTGATGGGCCCGGTTGGCATATTATTTGGGTAACATCATCAGCGTATGTGATGTATTCTCCATGTTGGGGTTGGGGTAGGTCAGCTGTATATATGTTGAATAGAGTGGGGGAGAGGCAGCTTCCTTGTGGTACTCCACTTTTCAGTTCTATTACGTCACCCAAGTAGCTGCCGATATTAAGCCTAGCAGTTCTATTGTCTATAAAGCTGCAGAGAGTAGCTGTAAATCTCTCAGGAAGTCCTAGTTCAGATATCTTATATTTTAGGCCTGTGTGCCACACTTTATCGAAGGCTTTCGAGACGTCCCTAAGCACTATATTACACTGATCTTTTTTCGACACTGCGTTAGCTATATGCTCGTAGATCAGGGCTATAGCTGTATGGGCCCCTCTGCGGTTTCTAAACCCATGCTGCCTGGTGTTATACTTCCCTTCCTCTTCCATGTACTTCACAAGTCTCTGAT